>NC_092114.1:20635323-20897823 GCF_045679555.1 Salvelinus alpinus | reverse complement strand
TTTGGGAAACAGTATAACAGAAACATAACATATTTCAATTAAAAACAAGTTAAAGCGATGAATAAATTCATCAAATGTATTTATAAAGCCCTTTTTACATCAGCCCATGTCACAAAGTGCTTATACAGAAACCCAGCCTAAAACCCCAAACAGCAAGTAATGCAGATGTAGAAGCACGGTGGCTAGGAAAAACTCCCTGGAAAGGCAGGAACCTAGGAAGAAACCTAGAGAGGAACCAGGCTCTGAGGGGTGGCCAGTCCTCTTCTGGCTGTGCCGGGTGGAGATTATTGAAGACGTTCAAACTTTCATAGATGACCAGCAGAGTCAACGAGAGAGAGAGAGAGATGGGAGAATTAGAGGGAGCATACTGAAGATCACACAGGACACTAGATAAGACAGGAGAAATACTCCAGATAGGACAGACTGACCCTAGCCCCCTGGCACATAGACACTGGAGACTGAGACAGTGGGAGTCGGGGGGACACTGGCCCTGTCCAAAGTTACTCCCGGAGAGGGCCAACCAGGCAGGATATAACCCCACCCACTTTGCCAAAGCACAGCCCCCACACCACTAAAGGATATCAAAGACCACTAATGTACTACCCTGAGACAAGGCCGAGTGTAGCCCACCAAGATCTCCCCCACCGCACAAGCCCAAGGACAGGAAGGATGGGAGAGCGCGAGGACAGGAAGGATGGAAGAACGCGAGGACAGGAAGGATGGTAGAGTGCGAGGACAGGAAGGATGGGAGAGCGCGAGGACAGGAAGGATGGGAGAGTGCGAGGACAGGAAGGATGGGAGAGCGCGAGGACAGGAAGGATGGAAGAGCGTGAGGACAGGAAGGATGGGAGAGCGCGAGGACAGGAAGGATGGGAGAGCACGAGGACAGGAAGGATGGGAGAGCACGAGGACAGGAAAGATAGGAGAGCGCGAGGACATGAAGGATGGGAGAGCGTGAGGACAGGAAGGATGGGAGAGCGCGAGGACAGGAAGGATGGGAGAGCGCGAGGACAGGAAGGATGGGAGAGCGTGAGGATAGGAAGGATGGGAGAGCGTGAGGACAGGAAGGATGGGAGAGCGCGAGGACAAGAAGGATGGGAGAGCGCGAGGACAGGAAGGATGGGAGAGCGTGAGGATAGGAAGGATGGTAGAGCGCGAGGACAGGAAGGATGGGAGAGCGCGAGGACAGGAAGGATGGGAGAGCGTGAGGACAGGAAGGATGGGAGAGCGCGAGAACAGGAAGGATGGGAGAGCGCGAGAACAGGAAGGATGGGAGAGCGTGAGGACAGGAAGGATGGGAGAGCGTGAGGACAAGAAGGATGGGAGAGCGCGAGGACAGGAAGGATGGGAGAGCGCGAGGATAGGAAGGATGGTAGAGCGCGAGGACAGGAAGGATGGTAGAGCGCGAGGACAGGAAGGATGGGAGAGCGCGAGGACAGGAAGGATGGGAGAGCGCGAGAACAGGAAGGATGGGAGAGCGCGAGAACAGGAAGGATGGGAGAGCGCGAGAACAGGAAGGATGGGAGAGCGCGAGGACAGGAAGGATGGGAGAGCGCGAGGACAGGAAGGATGGGAGAGCGCGAGGACAGGAAGGATGGGAGAGCGCGAGAACAGGAAGGATGGGAGAGTGCGAGAACAGGAAGGATGGGAGAGCGCGAGGACATGAAGGATGGGAGAGCGCGAGGACAGGAAGGATGGGAGAGCGTGAGGACATGAAGGATGGGAGAGCGCGGGCAGGCCAGTGATTCAGACCTGTAATATTGTTGATATTGGAGGCATTACATTACTCACCATTTACAATATAACATCCCAATGTAACCTCTTAGATGTATCACCCATCCACAGGTCATGTCCCAAATAGCACCCTATTCCCTATATAGTGCACTACTTTCGACCAAAGACCTATGGGCCCTGGTCAATAATAGCGCACTACAAAGGGAATAGGGTTTGTAATTGGGGACAAAACCTCAGCCCAGCACCAGCCTTCTCTTCTCCCACATCGCCAGTCAAACTGTCACTAAACAAAGCCTTTGGAGCGTGAGTGAGCGGTCACTCACGTGTGACCCCGCTGGCGTATCGGATGCCAATCTCTGTGGCCGAGGTCCAGCTTATCGGCCCGTAGCCCTGCGGGTCAGACCTGATTAAAAACGTGTCACTTGACCCACTCTGGAGGACTTCAAAAAGAACAGAGGAGACTCAGGGCTGAGGGATGGCGAGGGCACGTAGATGGGGGCGGAGAGGGCATTCTTTGTGAGGCAAAGCTGGTGCAAGGAGTAAATAACTTCACTAAAGGAGGATAGAATGAGGCCTTGTTGAGGCCAGGGGCTGGCCCTGTTAAAACACACACAGATGTACACACGTCATTACACACACACACACACACACACTATTACACACACACTATTACACACACTATTACACACACACACACACACACACACACACTATTACACACACACACTATTACACACACATACACGCACACACACACACACACAGGGTCCCAGTCTACCCTGACTTTGATCAGCGCTTTGTTGTCCTTATGACTTGTCAAAAACAGGACCAAGAGAATCAAGTGGGCTGAGATCAAAGAGTCAGCCCTCTAATGGGGACTGCATGGGGACAGACAGAGTGACATCACACAGAGGGACATCATAACCGGACCGGCATCTCGCTGGGCCCGGCCGTTATTACAGGGGAGGAGGGGAGGAGGGGAGGACCTTGGAGGACTTTGTTTATTCTTATTTACCAAGTGAATTACTTTACAGCTGGTCAAATACTACTTTACAGCTGGTCATGTACTACTTTACAGCTGGTCATGTACTACTTTGCAGCTGGTCATGTACTACTTTACAGCTGGTCAAATACTACTTTACAGCTGGTCATGTACTACTTTACAGCTGGTCATGTACTACTTTACAGCTGGTCATGTACTGCTTTACAGCTGGTCATGTACTACTTTGCAGCTGGTCATGTACTGCTTTACAGCTGGTCATGTACTACTTTGCAGCTGGTCATGTACTGCTTTACAGCTGGTCATGTACTGCTTTACAGCTGGTCATGTACTGCTTTACAGCTGGTCATGTACTACTTTGCAGCTGGTCATGTACTGCTTTACAGCTGGTCATGTACTGCTTTACAGCTGGTCATGTACTACTTTTTAGCTGGTCATGTACTGCTTTACAGCTAGTCATGTACTGCTTTACAGCTGGTCATGTACTGCTTTACAGCTGGTCATGTACTACTTTACAGCTGGTCATGTACTACGTCAAGTACTGCTTTACAGCTGATCATGTACTACTTTACAGCTGGTCATGTACCACTTTGCAGCTGGTCATGTATTACTTTACAGCTGGTCATGTACTACGTCAAGTACTGCTTTACAGCTGGTCATGTACTGCTTTACAGCTGGTCATGTACTACTTTACAGCTGGTCATGTACTACGTCAAGTACTGCTTTACAGCTGATCATGTACTACTTTACAGCTGGTCATGTACCACTTTACAGCTGGTCATGTACTACTTTGCAGCTGGTCATGTACTACTTTACAGCTGGTCATGTACTACTTTACAGCTGGTCATGTACTACTTTGCAGCTGGTCATGTACTGCTTTACAGCTGGTCATGTACTACTTTACAGCTGGTCATGTACTACGTCAAGTACTGCTTTACAGCTGATCATGTACTACTTTACAGCTGGTCATGTACCACTTTACAGCTGGTCATGTACTACTTTACAGCTGGTCATGTACTACTTTGCAGCTGGTCATGTACTACTTTGCAGCTGGTCATGTACTACTTTACAGCTGGTTATGTACTACTTTACAGCTGGTCATGTACTGCTTTACAGCTGGTCATGTACTGCTTTGCAGCTGGTCATGTACCACTTTGCAGCTGGTCATGCACTACTTTACAGCTGGTCATGTACTGCTTTGCAGCTGGTCATGTACCACTTTGCAGCTGGTCATGCACTACTTTACAGCTGGTCATATACTGCTTTGCAGCTGGTCATGTACTGCTTTGCAGCTGGTCATGTACCACTTTGCAGCTGGTCATGCACTACTTTACAGCTGGTCAAATACTACTTTACAGCTGGTCATGTACTACTTTACAGCTGGTCATGTACTACTTTACAGCTGGTCATGTACTGCTTTACAGCTGGTCATGTACTACTTTGCAGCTGGTCATGTACTGCTTTACAGCTGGTCATGTACTACTTTGCAGCTGGTCATGTACTGCTTTACAGCTGGTCATGTACTGCTTTACAGCTGGTCATGTACTGCTTTACAGCTGGTCATGTACTACTTTGCAGCTGGTCATGTACTGCTTTACAGCTGGTCATGTACTGCTTTACAGCTGGTCATGTACTACTTTTTAGCTGGTCATGTACTGCTTTACAGCTAGTCATGTACTGCTTTACAGCTGGTCATGTACTACTTTACAGCTGGTCATGTACTACTTTACAGCTGGTCATGTACTACGTCAAGTACTGCTTTACAGCTGATCATGTACTACTTTACAGCTGGTCATGTACCACTTTACAGCTGGTCATGTACTACTTTACAGCTGGTCATGTACTACTTTGCAGCTGGTCATGTACTACTTTGCAGCTGGTCATGTACTACTTTACAGCTGGTTATGTACTACTTTACAGCTGGTCATGTACTGCTTTACAGCTGGTCATGTACTGCTTTGCAGCTGGTCATGTACCACTTTGCAGCTGGTCATGCACTACTTTACAGCTGGTCATGTACTGCTTTGCAGCTGGTCATGTACCACTTTGCAGCTGGTCATGCACTACTTTACAGCTGGTCATGTACTGCTTTGCAGCTGGTCATGTACTGCTTTGCAGCTGGTCATGTACCACTTTGCAGCTGGTCATGCACTACTTTACAGCTGGTCATGTACTGCTTTGCAGCTGGTCATGTACCACTTTGCAGCTGGTCATGTACTGCTTTGCAGCTGGTCATGTACTACTTTGCAGGCTATGATGCATGAGGAGGTTTATTGTATCCGAGGCTTTACTCTGTCCTGGATGGAAGATCGTCAGTGATTTGGTGTTGTAAACTTATAGACAGAATAAATGTGCAACCAGACTGTTGTCTTAGTGTGTGTGGAGTTTGAATCATGTTTATTTGGGTATACACTGTCTGTATTTAGTGCCAGTTAAGGTAGTAGTTTGGGAATGGGTGGGTGTTTAAAATGAGACGTCTATATTTGTATTTCTATGTGTGTGTGGATGTGGATGTTTGTTTGTGTCTCAGGCCACCCCAGAGAGCTGTGTCTGGGTGGTGTGTCTCAGTCCACCCCAGAGAGCTGTGTCTGGGTGGTGTGTCTCAGTCCACCCCAGAGAGCTGTGTCTGGGTGGTGTGTCTCAGGCCACCCCAGAGAGCTGTGTCTGGGTGGTGTGTGTCCTTGCACATTGTTGTTTACCTATTTTGACTTATCCCTGTGTGTGTGTGTGTGTGTGTGTGTGTGTGTGTGTGTGTGTGTGTGTGTGTGTGTGTGTGTGTGTGGTGTGTGTGTGTGTGTGTGTGTGTGTGTGTGTGTGTGTGTGTGTGTGTGTGCGCGCTTGTGCTTGTGCGTGTTTGTGCGCATGCATCCATGTGTGTGTGTGTGTGCCTGCGTTCGTACGTGCCTGTGCCTGCGTGCGTGCGTGTGTGTGTTTCAGGCTACCCCTGCAGGGAGCTGACAGAGGAAGAGAAGCAGCAGATCCTCAAATCAGAGGAGTTCCTCAGTTTCTTTGACTGCAGCATCAGAGTGATGGAGAGAGCCCTGGCCCAGGACTCAGACATCTTCTTTGACTACAGTGGACGAGACCTGGATGACAAGGAGGGGTGCGAAATTGGAATTTGTATAGTGTTGTGTGTGTGTGTGTGTGTGTGTGTGTGTGTGTGTGTGTGTGTGTGTGTGTGTGTGTGTGTGTGTGTGTGTGTGTGTGTGTGTGTGTGTGTGTGTGTGTGTGTGTGTGTGTGTGTGTGTGTGTGTGAGTGAGTGTGTGTCTCTGTTGTGATGTCTGTAGAAGGAACATGGCTTGTGTAATCATGTGTATGGGCTGATAATGGCCTCATGGAGTAATGCCTTTGGTGTCAATCAGGACTTGACCTCTTTGTTCTTCAAACACATTCCCTCCTCATGATGTCATCGTCCTCTCAGAACCCCCATTTGACCTCACATACAATGACATCACCCAGTGACCTCTGACCCCTGTTTCTATTGGCCACAGGGACTTACAAGGCGGTTCCAGTCTGGCCCTCAGTAGGCTATTCTATGACGAGCACTGGTCCAAACATCGAGTCATTACCTGTCTGGACTGGTCCCCTCAGGTAAGGACTGTTCCAGGGTGAAGTTTCCCCTTAGGTACAGATCTAGTACCAGCTTCCCCTCCCATAATGCTAACCTTAACAATTAGTGGGGGGAAAGCAAAACTGACCCAAGATCAGCATTTAGGTGCAACTTTACCCACACTGTGTATGTGTGTGTGTGTGTGTGTTTTGGGAAGGGGGGAGTGCATGTTTGTGAGTGTATGTGTCATCACTACTCTCAATCCTCCTCATCCTCCTCTCCCTCCTCTTCCTCCTCTCCATCCTCTTCCTCCTCCCCTGAGCCTCTTTTATCCTTCAATTTTCCCTCTCATTCCTGTTTCCTCTTTCTTTCCTTCCTCTCCTCTATCTCTCAATTTTATTTGATCTTCCCCCTCCTCTTCCTCCCCCTCCTCATCCTTCCTCTCCTCGATCTCTCCATTTTATTTGATATTGTCCTCTCTCCTCCCCCTCCTCTTCCTTCCTCTCCTCGATGTCTCCATTTTATTTGATCTTGTCCTATCTCCTCTTCCTCCCCAGTATCCAGAGCTGTTGGTGGCGTCCTACAACAACAACGAGGATGCTCCTCACGAGCCTGACGGTGTAGCTCTGGTCTGGAACATGAAGTTTAACAAGAACACACCTGAGTATGTCTTCCACTGCCAGGTAAAATCAGTCCCAGGTACACCTCTATCAGATCAGCTGGACCGTATTCACAAAGTATCTCAGAGTGCTGATCTACAATCAGTTTAGCCTTTTAGATCATAATTCAATGGAGAGAGGGGACCTGATCCTAGATCAGCGCTCCTTCTCTGGGATGCTTTATAAATACAGTCTTTGATCTATATAACATTTAACTGTTCCCAATGTGTTATACTGATATTGCATTTATGTGATATATATGTCTATATTACAGTACTTTAATTTAACAACAGCTCTCTGATTTATTATTGCGTTTCGGGCACTGTCTCAACAGAGCTTTTAACAAAAAAAGTGACGCTATTTCCCTACAGTTGATTAATGTTTTAATTGTCAGCCTTATACAAGTGGATGTGGGTAGAGATACAATATTCTACGACTGCATCCCAATAGGCACCCTTTTCATTAAATAGTGCACTACTTTGAACAGGGCCCATAGGGATCTGGTCAAAAGTAGTGCAGTATGTAGGGAATGATAGGGTGCAATTCGGGATGCTGCCTTAGACTAGTAGGTAATGTCTATGGAACGCATCACTCCACCGCTTCAACAATGATGACACCAGAGATGAAAAATGAGGAGTAAAGTGATATTTAATTAAAGCAGTGAGTTCCTCAGGGGTTCCTGGGGTTTGGCCTACTTGGGCAGAACATGATATTACGGAACATGTCCTGCTCGCTCGCTTTGGTTTTGGTGCAGAAAATGCCTCTGGTTGGTCGTGACGTGTGTGTGTTTTTGGTTTTACAATCTATGTGGGAACCAGAAGTCCTCACAAGGATAGTAAAACAAGAAAAATTCTGACAAGTGGGGACATATCACCTCTCCCCACAAGGAAAAAGGCTATTTTAAGTTTAGGGGTTTGGTTTAGGATTACAATTAGGTTTAAGGTTAGGATTAGGAGTTGGGGTTAGGGGTTGGGGTTAGGGGTTACGGAAAAAGGATTTTAAATAGGAATCGATTGTTTGGTCCCCTCAAGGATGGTAAAACAAACGTGTGTGTACGTTTGCGCGTATGTGTGTGTATTCTCGTGCAAATCCGGGTGTGTCTGTGTGTGTCTATGTGTTATGTGTGTCTGTGTGTCCGTGTGTGAGAGGGAGGGATGGGGAGCCTGGGAGGCAACTGAGGGCTGGGGAGTAGATTTAGAGGGACTCTCCACGAGAGAGAGAGAGAGGGGGGGGGGGGGGTTATAGAAACTTCTGCATAATAAAAAGATGTGGCCTACCACTTCCTACTTCACATGTGTTAGCCCACCCACGTGGATCCTCCAATCACATGTGCTGCTTGACTCTGTTTCCTACGCCCAGAGTCTACCTCATAAACACACACACACGCACAGTATAAACTTATATACAAACAGTACATTGAAATAGACACACACACACACACACACACACTGAGTTATAGACATACACACAGAGTCACACACACACACACACACACACACACACACACACACACACACACACACACACACACACACACACACACACACACACACACACACACACACACACACACACACACACACACTCATGCAAAGCCATACACACATGCACAGCCACCCACTCCCACACTGCAGACCAATATATGCAATTTAGTAGAGGCCTTAATAGATTTGAATAGATAATAGATGCAATAATAGATTTTAAACACCATTATCCCCCAGCTTTATTTGGCTACTATTATTCATGTATGTTCTGAAGTGCATGTAGTCTGGTGTAGATATTACAGTGTTACAGCATGTAGTCTGGTGTAGATATTACAGTGTTATAGCATGTAGTCTGGTGTAGATATTACAGTGTTACAGCATGTAGTCTGGTGTAGATATTACAGTGTTACAGCATGTAGTCTGGTGTAGATATTACAGTGTTACAGCATGTAGTCTGGTGTAGATATTCCAGTGTTACAGCATGTAGTCTGGTGTAGATATTACAGTGTTATAGCATGTAGTCTGGTGTAGATATTACAGTGTTACAGCATGTAGTCTGGTGTAGATATTACAGTGTTACAGCATGTAGTCTGGTGTAAATATTCCAGTGTTACAGCATGTAGTCTGGTGTAGATATTACAGTGTTACAGCATGTAGTCTGTTGTAGATATTACAGTGTTACAGCATGTAGTCTGGTGTAGATATTACAGTGTTATAGCATGTAGTCTGGTGTAGATATTACAATGTTACAGCACGTAGTCTGGTGTAGATATTACAGTGTTACAGCATGTAGTCTGGTGTAGATATTACAGTGTTACAGCATGTAGTCTGGTGTAGATATTACAGTATTATTGCATGTAGTCTGGTGTAGATATTACAGTGTTACAGCATGTAGTCTGGTGTAGATATTACAGTGTTACAGCATGTAGTCTGGTGTAGATATTACAGTGTTACAGCATGTAGTCTGGTGTAGATATTACAGTGTTACAGCATGTAGTCTGGTGTAGATATTACAGTGTTACAGCATGTAGTCTGGTGTAGATATTCCAGTGTTACAGCATGTAGTCTGGTGTAGATATTACAGTGTTATAGCATGTAGTCTGGTGTAGATATTACAGTGTTATAGCATGTAGTCTGGTGTAGATATTACAGTGTTACAGCATGTAGTCTGGTGTAGATATTACAGTGTTACAGCATGTAGTCTGGTGTAGATATTACAGTGTTACAGCATGTAGTCTGGTGTAGATATTACAGTGTTACAGCATGTAGTCTGGTGTAGATATTACAGTGTTACAGCATGTAGTCTGGTGTAGATATTACAGTGTTACAGCTACAAGGATTACTGGAGTCAGTTTGTCTTTACAAGTGATTTCTGTCCATATTGTAGTCTGGAAGCTGGGTTTCTATAATATAATGATGTCCATATTGTAGTCTGGAAGCTGGGTTTCTATAATATAATGATGTCCATATTGTAGTCTGGAAGCTGGGTTTCTATAATATAATGATGTCCATATTGTAGTCTGGAAGCTGGGTTTCTATAATATAATGATGTCCATATTGTAGTCTGGAAGCTGGGTTTCTATAATATAATGATGTCCATATTGTAGTCTGGAAGCTGGGTTTCTATAATATAATGATGTCCATATTGTAGTCTGGAAGCTGGGTTTCTATAATATAATGATGTCCATATTGTAGTCTGGAAGCTGGGTTTCTATAATATAATGATGTCCATATTGTAGTCTGGAAGCTGGGTTTCTATAATATAATGATGTCCATATTGTAGTCTGGAAGCTGGGTTTCTATAATATAATGATGTCCATATTGTAGTCTGGAAGCTGGGTTTCTATAATATAATGATGTCCATATTGTAGTCTGGAAGCTGGGTTTCTATAATATAATGATGTCCATATTGTAGTCTGGAAGCTGGGTTTCTATAATATAATGATGTCCATATTGTAGTCTGGAAGCTGGGTTTCTATAATATAATGATGTCCATATTGTAGTCTGGAAGCTGGGTTTCTATAATATAATGATGTCCATATTGTAGTCTGGAAGCTGGGTTTCTATAATATAATGATGTCCATATTGTAGTCTGGAAGCTGGGTTTCTATAATATAATGATGTCCATATTGTAGTCTGGAAGCTGGGTTTCTATAACATAATGATGTCCATATTGTAGTCTGGAAGCTGGGTTTCTATAATATAATGATGTCCATATTGTAGTCTGGAAGCTGGGTTTCTATAATATAATGATGTCCATATTGTAGTCTGGAAGCTGGGTTTCTATAATATAATGATGTCCATATTGTAGTCTGGAAGCTGGGTTTCTATAACATAATGATGTCCATATTGTAGTCTGGAAGCTGGGTTTCTATAACATAATGATGTCCATATTGTAGTCTGGAAGCTGGGTTTCTATAACATAATGATGTCCATATTGTAGTCTGGAAGCTGGGTTTCTATAACATAATGATGTCCATATTGTAGTCTGGAAGCTGGGTTTCTATAACATAATGATGTCCATATTGTAGTCTGGAAGCTGGGTTTCTATAATATAATGATGTCCATATTGTAGTCTGGAAGCTGGGTTTCTATAACATAATGATGTCCATATTGTAGTCTGGAAGCTGGGTTTCTATAACATAATGATGTCTATATTGTAGTCTGGAAGCTGGGTTTCTATAATATAATGATGTCCATATTGTAGTCTGGAAGCTGGGTTTCTATAATATAATGATGTCCATATTGTAGTCTGGAAGCTGGGTTTCTATAATATAATGATGTCCATATTGTAGTCTGGAAGCTGGGTTTCTATAATATAATGATGTCCATATTGTAGTCTGGAAGCTGGGTTTCTATAACATAATGATGTCCATATTGTAGTCTGGAAGCTGGGTTTCTATAACATAATGATGTCCATATTGTAGTCTGGAAGCTGGGTTTCTATAATATAATGATGTCCATATTGTAGTCTGGAAGCTGGGTTTCTATAATATAATGATGTCCATATTGTAGTCTGGAAGCTGGGTTTCTATAATATAATGATGTCCATATTGTAGTCTGGAAGCTGGGTTTCTATAATATAATGATGTCCATATTGTAGTCTGGAAGCTGGGTTTCTATAACATAATGATGTCCATATTGTAGTCTGGAAGCTGGGTTTCTATAATATAATGATGTCCATATTGTAGTCTGGAAGCTGGGTTTCTATAACATAATGATGTCCATATTGTAGTCTGGAAGCTGGGTTTCTATAATATAATGATGTCCATATTGTAGTCTGGAAGCTGGGTTTCTATAATATAATGATGTCCATATTGTAGTCTGGAAGCTGGGTTTCTATAACATAATGATGTCCATATTGTAGTCTGGAAGCTGGGTTTCTATAATATAATGATGTCCATATTGTAGTCTGGAAGCTGGGTTTCTATAATATAATGATGTCCATATTGTAGTCTGGAAGCTGGGTTTCTATAACATAATGATGTCCATATTGTAGTCTGGAAGCTGGGTTTCTATAATATAATGATGTCTATATTGTAGTCTGGAAGCTGGGTTTCTATAATATAATGATGTCCATATTGTAGTCTGGAAGCTGGGTTTCTATAACATAATGATGTCCATATTGTAGTCTGGAAGCTGGGTTTCTATAACGTAGTAATGTGTGTATATTGTCACTGTGATAAAACAGGAGACATTTGGCATTGGAAGCTGTGTGAGAAGTTGACAACAAGCATAGAACTGTCCAACCATACATAAAGTTAATGTCATCACAGTTCAACATTTTACAACTTAACAGTTGGTTCCTCACCCTGAATGTCATATAGATAAGAACTGATGATACAGTTATTCTTTGACACACACTCACACGCACGCACGCACGCACGCACCACACATACACTCACATACACTCACATGCACAAAGGCACGCACACACACACACACACCACACACCACACACCGCTTCTCCCATGAGAGGGGTCTATTTGGGTGACTGAGTGGCGCTGCTGGGAAGATGTGTGGTGGATGAAATGATAGCGGGGGGAGGGGGGGGGACAGAAATGAAAACCTAAATGGCACCTCCCAGGCACCTCCCAGGCGTTCTTGTGTCAGTCAATATGAGTGTGGCCTGGGGCTGTGCCATGCCCTTTCATGAGAGAAATAAATAAATAAAAGACAGAGCGAAAAGGAGTCAATCTCCAATCGCTTGGCATGGGCATCCCTCACTTTTCTAGCTGGAGAGGGATGAAAGGAGGCAGGAGTGATCAGGGGAGAAGAGATATTGTTTTTCTCTCCGGGATCTATTACAAACAGAGGTGCTCCTTTCTAGTTATCCGTGGATCAGATAGATCTTAATGTGCGAGCATGTTCAGCCGTTTAACCCCCAAAACCACAGGCCCCCTTTCTTTTCTCTCTCTCTTCTCCTTTTCCTAAGGTAGACGGAACGCATGCGACCGCCTCTGCATACACTCATCCTCTGTCGGCCTCTGTTATGGCTCTGCTAGGGTTCTACCAGGGCTTTGCTAGGGCTCTGCTAGGGCTCTGCCAGGGCTCTGTTATGGCTCTGCTAGGGCTCTATTAGGGCTCTGCTAGGGCTCTGCCAGGGCTCTGCTAGGGCTCTATTAGGGCTTTGCTAGGGCTCTGCTAGGGCTCTGCCAGGGCTCTGTTATGGCTCTGCTAGGGCTCTATTAGGGCTCTGCTAGGGCTCTGCCAGGGCTCTGCTAGGGCTCTGCTAGGGCTCTGCCAGGGCTCTGTTATGGCTCTGCTAGGGTTCTACCAGGGCTCTGCTAGGGCTCTGCCACGGCTCTGCTAGGGCTCTATTAGTGCTCTGCTAGGGCCATGCCAGGGCTCTGTTATGGCTCTGCTAGGGCTCTGCTATGGCTCTATTAGGGCTCTGCTAGGGCTCTGCTAGGGCTCTGCCAGGGCTCTGTTATGGCTCTACTAGGGCTCTGCCAGGGCTCTGCCAGGGCTCTATTAGGGCTCTGCTAAGGCTCTGCCAGGGCTCTGTCATGGCTCTGCTAGGGCTCTGCCAGGGCTCTGTTATGGCTCTGCTAGGGCTCTGTTAGGGCTCTGCCAAGGCTCTACTAGGGCTCTGCCAGGGCTCTGCTAGGGCTCTGTTAGCGCTCTGTTATGGCTCTGCTAGGGCTCTGCTAGGGCTCTGCCAGGGCTCTGTTATGGCTCTGTTAGGGCTCTGTTAGGGCTCTGCTAGGGCTCTGCTAGGGCTCTGCCAGGGCTCTGTTAGGGCTCTGCCAGGGCTCTGTTAGGGCTCTGCTAGGGCTCTGCCAGGGCTCTGTTATGGCTCTGTTAGGGCTCTGCCAGGGCTCTGTTAGGGCTCTGCCAGGGCTCTCCTTGGGCAACATTTCTAAAAACATGTTTTTATGGGGTATTGTGTGTAGATTGATCAAGAAAAAAATTATTTAATCAATTTTAGAATAAGGCTGTAACAAAATGTGAAAAAAGTCAAGGGGTCTGAATACTTTCCGAATGCACTGTATATTGGGGTGGTTGAAATGATGTTGAATTTCATATTTCAGAGAGTGAAATGGCGTGTTTGAATCATCGTCATTGTTTCAACATTATGCCATCAACCTAAATATGGAGGTATATTGAAATAAAATGTCAAGCCACAGTCCAACAATTTCTGCCTGAACAGTGACTCCTACTGCTATACGAGGGGTAATGCAATTCATTGAGAAGGAGTCTACCATTCAGATGCCTACAGTACCTCTACTTTATGTTTAGCTTTTTTAAAACAAGCTGTGTTTGATTCAGCTGAGCTATTATGTCAACACATTTAGACATCTATCAGCTTCCATATTCATTTGTGTAGACTACCTAAATAACATTCAAGAGTTGAAAGGAACTCCTCAAACTTTTCTTTCACAGTCTGTACAGTATGTGAGGTTGGGTTTATGTAGGCTACATTGACATCTGATTTTCCCAAAGGACACCATCCCCACTGGGCAAAATCTGGATGAATAAACATTGTTTCCATGCAATTACAAAAATAAAAGAATAATGTGATTATGTTGAATCGATGTGGAAAACTGAATGGATTTGCAAAAAGTCATCAACTGAATGGAATTTCAACTTTTAACCTAAATCTAAGGGCATGGTGAATTTTTTGGGTTGATTTCACATTAAATTCACATGAAAAACTAGACGTTGAAATGGTCATTATAATTTGTCCATGGTGGATTGGATTTTTGGAAGTTTAGAAGTAGTTACCGTTAGCGCTATGAATACGATGCCAAATTCATTGTATTAATAATAAACTTCTACCTTTGGATATTGCCATTACTTTCAACCAGTGTGTGCCCAGCAGAGTATGTAAGTGGAGCGGAGCTGGAGCGGAGCGAGGAGTGGAGCGTGCCCAATTTGACTGGAACGTGGAGCGAGTTTCCTAAAGGCTGCCTTCTCGCCCCCTCCAATACCACTCCAGTAGCACTCACTTCCTCAGCTCAGGGCGCGCCCCGTCCTCATATACATCTGTAGGCTACTTGTGTGCTGCTAGAGCCCTTTGCTTTAGCTACTGTCATGGAGTTCACCAAATCTTTTCATAAAGAAAGTGATAAAACACACAGGTGCAAAATCAAGGTGACTTACAAAGATGAGGACCAAAACCAAGAGAGGGAGTGCTGTGATGTATTGTCCACAACTAAAAAATCTGAAAAGAGACGTATCCTGAAAGCATGACGGTGTACTTAGTACGTGCACATGCTAACAGAAAGGAACGAGGTGGGGAACTAGCTAAGTGTGTCAAATCAGATTTTGTTCATTTTCATTCTATTATTTATACAATAGGCCGTCATTGATTTTGGCCCAATAGGCCTGGCATATTACCTCTTTCAAGGAGCTTTCCATTTTGATAGGGTTATTTTACCTCAAATCTTTTAGGCCTACCTACATTTTTTTTATATGCATCGCTACCCAGCCTGGCAAGAGTGGCCCGAAGGGTATTTAGCATCCCCATTGGCTCCGCAAGCGCTGAGAGGGTATTCTCCACTTCTGGCCTGCTTTCCAGGCACCATTGCATCAACCTGAAGCCACAGACTCTGACCAAATTCATGTTTCTAAAAATGATTTCCAAGGCACTGTAGACTGAGTGTAACGGATGTGAAATGGCTAGCTAGTTAGCGGTGGTGCGCGCTAATAGCGTTTCAATCGGTTACGTCACTCGCTTTGAGACCTTGAAGTAGTGGTTCCCCTTGCTCTGGAAGGGTCGCGGCTTTTGTGGAGCGATGGGTAACGATGCTTCGTGGGTGACTGTTGTTGATGTGTGCAGAAGGTCCCTGGTTCGCGCCCGGGTCGGGGCGAGGGGACGGACTAAAGTTAAAACTGTTACATGAGCCTAATAAACCATTTTTCGTTTAATTTGTATTTAATTCTATGTACGTCACAGCCTATGTGCAAATTGTGGATTATATAATGATTGAATATAACGAAATGTTGTTTAAATGCTGAGCACTTAATATCCCTGCCTGTCACGTTCCTGACCTGTTTTCTCTTATTTTTGTATGTGTTTAGTTGGTCAGGGCGTGAGTTGGGGTGGGCATTCTATGTTATGTGTTTCTATGTTTGTTTAAATGGGTTGCCTGATATGGTTCTCAATTAGAGGCAGGTGTTTGACATTTCCTCTGATTGAGAACCATATTAAGGTAGGATGTTCTCACTGTTTGTTTGTGGGTGATTGTATCTCGTGTCTGTATGTGTTACCACACGGGACTGTTTCGTTTTCGTTCGTGTATGTAGTCTGTTCCTGTTCGTGCGTTCTTCGTATATTGTAAGTTCGTTTGTTCAGGTCTGTTGACTTCGTTTATTATTTTGTAATTTCTCAAGTGTTCTTCGTGTTTCGTCTTTGTTTAAATAAATCATTATGTATTCATCACCCGCTGCGCCTTGGTCCAATCTCTCACCTAAAGACGACCGTTACACTGCCAGCCTAGTGTGTCGCACTTGCAAATGATTCACAAAGTATTTCTTTGTAGGCTATAGCCTTAAAATAATTGAAATAATTTAGCTTAAATAATTAATTTTCATTGATTCTTAGGCTCCCTGTCTGGCTCCTGACCTATTAGAGTGTTTATATTCTGTTTAATATGACATGTAGACTATTTGAAATGATGAGCGCTTCTTACATTCACCTTTTCATGTTTATTCAAGTATTTTTCATTCAGATCATATGGTTTGGCTTCAATACTTTGAAACCTAATGGTAGGTCCAGGTAGTCACAAAAATAGATGGGTGTTGGTTAAATTGTGATTTTAATTAACGGAATTTGGAGCTGCAGATGACGGGATTTCTGACCGCTCAACTCTGCTCACATACTTTGGTGCCCAGTGGGTTGTGTGTTGGTTTGTAGATGGGGGGGGACTAAGATTGAATTATATGGGGGAGGAGGGGTTATTAGTGAGGTTTGGGGGGACACTGGGGCTACATTGTGAGGGGGTTGATGTGAATGATACTGGGGAGGTAGGCATTCTGTCCTCTTCTCACAGCCCTGCCGGTGGACCCGTCATTGGCCCAAACCCTGTGTGCTCCAGTAACATCACATGACCCTCTCAAGTGGGCTGGGTCACGCCACATCAATGGCACGCCCCAAAAACCTCACCCGCACCCCTCAACCGCCCGTACCCCCGCTGACACTGTCAGCTCCCATCCCACTCAGCCATATTTTTATTAATATCTCTCGGTTTCTTTTACACACCATGGCTCGCTGTGACCTGATCCCCGTGCCAGAGGGTTGGGAAAGCAGGCCTGGTTTAGAGGGAAAGAAGGGGGGAGTGGGGAGAGAGAGAGAGGGGTGGGGAAGAGAGGGGGGGAGAATGAGAGAGGGGAGGGAGCGGGGGAGAGAGAGAGAGGGGTGGGGGGGAGAGTGAGAGAGGGGAAGGAGAGGGAAAGAGAGAGAGAAAGAGGGAGGGAGGAGAGAGAGGGGGTAAAGAGAGAGAGAAAGAGGGAGGGAGAGGGGGGAAGAGAGAGAGAAAGAGGGAGGAGAGAGGGGGAAAGAGAGAGGAGAGAGGGGGAGAGAGAGGGGGGAACAGAAAGAGAAAGAGGGAGGAGAGAGAGGGGGGAAAGAGAAAGAGAGAGGGGGGAGAGAAGAGGTATTCATAGGGTTTCTGGAGAGATTCCCACTCCAAATTATAGTGGCGGATGAAGTTGCATTTGCTCATAAAGCTTACTGGAGAAATCCTATAAAAGCCACTGTTAGCTTTGTGAGAGGAAGGTCAAAGACCCTGTGTCTGTGGAGGTTTTATAATAGACTTGTATAATAACACATTCTTTCAACAGCTAGCTAGAGATTCTACCTCCATTATGGTGCAGTGGTATTGTTCCCTGAATTCTTTGCTGTTCAGATTCTGATGGGTAGAGGAATATGACAACGCTAGGTAGATGAACATTTTAAAACTTAGCAGTCTATCATTGTGTCAAAGCCGTTTTTTTCTAATCATACTTTATCAATTCAATAGGAATTCTCACTTTAATAATAATATATTTTTTATATGTTAGTATCAATTTAGGGTACTTCTCCTATGTCAATATGATTAAGGTCACTCTCACTGAAAAGAGAGAAGAAGAAGAGGATGAAAGAGAGAGATGGAAAGGAAAGAAAGAGAGGGGCCGAGAGAAGGAGAGAAAGGCTGCTTGTATTCACAAAGCCTCATTTTCTTTATCTGATGAAACAGAGATATGCTATTCCACCGGCTGTGCCAGAGACCACAGAGTGACAAAATCTGTGGGGTGTCGTAAAAAAGAGAGAGCGAGGGATGCCAAGGGAAGAGGGTTCAGTCCATCTGGTCCTCATAAGCCCTGCTGAAAACCAGATGACTGTGGTGGTGCAGCGAGAGGAGGAGAGGAGAATATACTGTCTTGTTACTAAGTCATCGACCCCCTCTCCTCTTCCTCCCTCCCTTCCCAACCCAAACTCCAGGAGCATTTTTTACCCGAGAAAGAGGGAGGCAACCAAGGAGGGAGTGTTCGTTCCTCTCTTCCATAATCCCTCTCTTCGTGCCATATCTTATCATGGGTTAGCCTGAGTATTATTCTGTATAGAACCCTTCCTATTAATATAACAGGCTCTGTCACAAGCATTTCACTTCTTGAGATGATTTTAAAACATTGCTTTGGGGAAGGAAAACCCCTGTGCTTTTGCTCTGTAGGTGATGGGCGCTCGACTTGAGTTATACCATCGCGTTTCAATTAAGTTTCGTTGCAGAAAAATGACTTTCACTGGTGTTTTTCAGTGAAGCTGTCAGTCTTAACATCTGTTTGGTTATGGGCCACCGATAGATGACTTTACAGGACCTGAACATACCTTGAGAAAGAGGAGGAAAGGTCTCAGAGCTTCTTAACTTTGGAAATTAATGTCGGAGTTGGTAAAGAAAAAGTATATTATTGAGATATGTTCATAATACAGACTTTACACAGAGAAGTGTGCGGGATGGTTTTGATATAGGAAGCTTTATGCAGGTGCTGCAAAGGCCTATATTTACTTGAATATCCACTTTGTTTCAAAGGTGCTCATTGGAATTAGATCTTAGGGCTCAAACTGTAACGATCGTCTGTTGAAGAAGGTGTGGACCAAAGCGCAGCGTGGTAAGTGTTCATGCTTTTTTTATTAAAACTGAACACTGAGACAAAATAACAAAAATAGAACAACACGAAACAGTTCTGTCTGGTGCAGACACAAAACAGAAAACAACTACCCACAAAAACCATGTGGGAAAAAGCTACCTAAGTATGGTTCTCAATCAGAGACAACGATAGACAGCTGCCTCTGATTGAGAACCACACCCGGCCAAACAACAAAGAAATACAAAACATAGAAAATGAACATGGAATGCCCACCCAAATCACACCCTGACCAAACCAAAATAGAGACATAAAAAGATCTCTACGGTCAGGGCGTGACACAAACTAACCGAACCCACATTTCAGTATTTATTCAGTTGCATGTAAACATACAGTAACTACTTTCCGATAGTCAAATGTTTTTACATTTTGATTTGGGTAGTAACAGGTGGATTCCACTGACAGACGGATGCTTCCAGTTAGATGTGTGTCACAGGCAGTAGTTGGGTAAACAAATATTGAATCAGCCTCTAATATCATTGGCTGAATCCAAAGTGGCAACCTATTTGTCACGATCGTCTTGAGGTGAAAGAGTGGACCAAGGAGCAGCGTGATATGAATACATCCTCTTTAATAAATGAAGATGAAAACGAACACGAACACTAATACACTAAACAAACGACCGTGAAGCTACAAACGAAAGTGCAGACACAAGCTACTAACGTCAAACATAGACTCACATAACATAGAATGCCCACCCAGCTCACGTCCTGACCAACTAAACAAAGACAAAACAAAGGAAATAAAGTCAGGAACGTGACAGTAACTACCCGCTTTGGTGGCGCCTCTGGAGCGGCGACCCTTTCAGCGAGTCCCGGACTGAAGACCATCCTAGAGGGCGCCACTGGACGGGTAGTTACTGTCACGTTCCTGACCTTATTTCCTTTGTTTTGTCTTTGTTTAGTTGGTCAGGACGTGAGCTGGGTGGGCATTCTATGTTATGTGTTTCTATGTTGGGTTCATTTTCAATTAGCCTGATATGGTTCTCATATCAGGCTAATTGGGGGCAGGTGTTTTACGTTTCCTCTGATTGAGAACCATATTAAGGTAGGCTGTTCTCACTGTTTGTTTGTGGGTGATTGTTCCTGTGTCAGTGTTTGTGCCACATGGGACTGTTTTCGTTCGTTTCGTTCAGTTCATTCGTGTGTTCCTTCCTGTTCGTGCGTTCATGTTATATGTTCACAAGTTCAGGTCTGTTAACGTCGTTTATTGTTTTGTAGTTTATCAAGTGTTTTTTCGTGTTCGTCTTTCTTTAATAAAACAAGTATGTATTCAAACCGCTGCGTTTTGGTCCGATCCATGCTCCTCTTCAGACGAGGAGGAGGACGAGCGTTACACTATTCCCTATATCGTGCACTACTTTTGACCATGGCCCGTAGAGCTCTGGTCAAAAGTAGTGCACTATGTAGGGAATATGGTGCCATTTGGGGGACGCAACCTCTGCCTCATATTAACTTATCTGTTAATAACATAACATGACATCTGAATGGGGAAATACTTTAATCTATCAACCAAGTCCTTACGGGAAGAAGTCATAAATAGTTTTATGGGGACAAATTGAAGTAATCTTCAGTAGCTGACGATATACAGTCTGTCAGTGTAATTCACGACCGTACGTGTTGATATATGACAACTGAATAAGGCTTTTATGTAGCGCCCAGTTCATTTCTGGCAGACGTCGCAAACTGCACTATAGGGTTATAAACAGAGCTAATATCAGTAGCTGATTCAGTAGGCCTACACACAAGGATAGTGGGGAAATAAGGTGCGGTTTAAACTTTAAAAGACTGGGAATTCTTAGTTTAGTTAAAGGATTTCTCCACTTTAGATGAAGCGCCTGATAGGGTCAGAAGTCTGCGGAACAGATGGAGTGAATATCCAGTCTTTTTTTTATCCTTTTTTTCTGTCCTTACTATTAAGCTTAGTGATTTATTAGTAATGATAACTCTGGCAAGGAGAGTAACGTTACATCATGTCATATTGCGAGCAGGGGATCTTCCAGACGTTTATAGAACGGAATAATTGATGACTTCTGGTAATGAGATAGAAGATTAAAGTTAGCATTTATCATGGTTATTACTCAGAGAGATGGATGTTTGAAGAGTCCTGGTAGTATACCTCAACCTCATTCTAGGAGAAATTAACGTGCTTGTCTTAGTCAGGTTTCTCCTATTTCACCATGATTCTTCAAAGTCATGTGGGAATAATTTGCAGGAAAAAAATTCATTTCTCTTAAGTCTCTTTATATCAATCTATCGTATAACTTACATCCCTTTCCAGAGAGAAAGTTTGACCAAATGAAGACACTTATATACAGTATGCAACTTAGGTTTCAAGTTTACAGTTTTTACTCTCACAAGCACTAGTACTGTACATTGAAAATGCCTTTCTCGCTTGCTCTTTCCCAACAATGCAGTAGTACTATAAAAAATACATTCAAAAGTCAAGTAGAACAAAAACACACAAGAAATAGTAATAAGAAGAACACGAGAAAGTGAGTAAGATATATATACAGGAACAGTTCCAGGATGAGTAGCTATATACAGGAACAGTTCCAGGATCAGTAGCTATATACAGGGTCAGTTCTAGGGTCAGTAGCTATATACAGGAACAGTTCCAGGATCAGTAGCTATATACAGGGTCAGTTCCAGGATGAGTAGCTATATACAGGAACAGTTCCAGGATCAGTAGCTATATACAGGGTCAGTTCTAGGGTCAGTAGCTGTATACAGGAACAGTTCCAGGATCAGTAGCTATATACAGGAACAGTTCCAGGATCAGTAGCTATATACAGGAACAGTTCCAGGATCAGTAGCTATATACAGGGTCAGTTCCAGGTTCAGTAGCTATATACAGGGACAGTTCCAGGATCAGTAGCTATATACAGGGTCAGTTCTAGGATCAGTAGCTATATACAGGGTCAGTTCTAGGGTCAGTAGCTATATACAGGAACAGTTCCAGGATCAGTAGCTATATACAGGGTCAGTTCCAGGGTCAGTAGCTATATACATGGTCAGTTCTAGGATCAGTAGCTATATACAGGGTCAGTTCTAGGGTCAGTAGCTATATACAGGAACAGTTCCAGGATCAGTAGCTATATACAGGGTCAGTTCTAGGGTCAGTAGCTATATACAGGGTCAGTTCCAGGATCAGTAGCTATATACAGGATCAGTTCTAGGGTCAGTAGCTATATACAGGAACAGTTCCAGGATCAGTAGCTATATACAGGGTCAGTTCTAGGGTCAGTAGCTATATACAGGAACAGTTCCAGGATCAGTAGCTATATACAGGATCAGTTCTAGGGTCAGTAGCTATATACAGGAACAGTTCCAGGATCAGTAGCTATATACAGGATCAGTTCTAGGGTCAGTAGCTATATACAGGAACAGTTCTAGGATCAGTAGCTATATACAGGATCAGTTCTAGGGTCAGTAGCTATATACAGGAACAGTTCCAGGATCAGTAGCTATACACAGGAACAGTTCCAGGATCAGTAGCTATATACAGGATCAGTTCTAGGGTCAGTAGCTATATACAGGAACAGTTCTAGGGTCAGTAGCTATATACAGGAACAGTTCTAGGGTCAGTAGCTATATACAGGAACAGTTCCAGGATCAGTAGCTATATACAGGGTCAGTTCTAGGGTCAGTAGCTATATACAGGAACAGTTCCAGGATCAGTAGCTATATACAGGGTCAGTTCTAGGGTCAGTAGCTATATACAGGAACAGTTCTAGGGTCAGTAGCTATATACAGGGTCAGTTCTAGGATCAGTAGCTATATACAGGGTCAGTTCTAGGATCCGTAGCTATATACAGGAACAGTTCCAGGATCAGTAGCTATATACAGGGTCAGTTCTCGGGTCAGTAGCTATATACAGGGTCAGTTCTAGGGTCAGTAGCTATATACAGGAACAGTTCCAGGATCAGTAGCTATATACAGGGTCAGTTCTAGGGTCAGTAGCTATATACAGGAACAGTTCCAGGATCAGTAGCTATATACAGGATCAGTTCTAGGGTCAGTAGCTATATACAGGGTCAGTTCTAGGATCAGTAGCTATATACAGGGTCAGTTCTAGGGTCAGTAGCTATATACAGGAACAGTTCTAGGATCAGTAGCTACAGTGGGGAGAACAAGTATTTGATACACTGCCGATTTTGCAGGTTTTCCTACTTACAAAGCATGTAGAGGTCTGTAATTTTTATCATAGGTACACTTCAACTGTGAGAGACAGAATCTAAAACAAATATCCAGAAAATCACATTGTATGATTTTTAAGTAATTAATTTGCATTTTATTGCATGAAATAAGTATTTGATACATCAGAAAAGCAGAACTTAATTTTTGGTACAGAAACCTTTGTTTGCAATTACAGAGATCATACATTTCCTGTAGTTCTTGACCAGGTTTGCACACACTGCAGCAGGGATTTTGGCCCACTCCTCCATACAGACCTTCTCCAGATCCTTCAGGTTTGGGGGCTGTCGCTGGGCAATACGGACTTTCAGCTCCCTCCAAAGATTTTCTATTGGGTTCAGGTCTGGAGACTGGCTAGGCCACTCCAGGACCTTGAGATGCTTCTTACGGAGCCACTCCTTAGTTGCCCTGGCTGTGTGTTTCGGGTCGTTGTCATGCTGGAAGACCCAGCCACGACCCATCTTCAATGCTCTTACTGAGGGAAGGAGGTTGTTGGCCAAGATCTCGCGATACATGGCCCCATCCATCCTCCCCTCAATACGGTGCAGTCGCCCTGTCCCCTTTGCAGAAAAGCATCCCCAAAGAATGATGTTTCCACCTCCATGCTTCACGGTTGAGATGGTGTTCTTGGGGTTGTACTCATCCTTCTTCTTCCTCCAAACACGGCGAGTGGAGTTTAGACCAAAAAGCTATATTTTTGTCTCATCAGACCACATGACCTTCTCCCATTCCTCCTCTGGATCATCCAGATGGTCATTGGCAAACCTCAGAAGGACCTGGACATGCGCTGGCTTGAGCAGGGGGACCTTGCGTGCGCTGCAGGATTTTAATCCATGACGGCGTAGCTATATACAGGGTCAGTTCCAGGGTCAGTAGCTATATACAGGGTCAGTTCCAGGGTCAGTGCCAATACTATATTTACAATGTGCCGGGATGCTGGAGTGGTGGGGTTAGATATGGGTTATGGTGACTAGGCATCAGGATATATGATAAACAGAGTAGCAGCAGCATATACACTGAGTGTACAAAACATGAAGAACACCTTCCTAATATTGAGTTGCACCCCCGTTTGCCCTCAGAACAGCCTCAATTCGTCAGGCCATGGACTACAAGGTGTCGAAAGCATTCCACAGTGATGCTGGCTAATGTTGACTCCAATGCTTCCCACAGTTGTGCCAAGTTGGCTGGATGTCCTTTAGGTGGAGGACCATTCTTGATACACACGGGAAACTGCATGAAAAATCCAGCAGCGTTGCAGTCTGGCACCTACTGTACTACCATACTCCGTTCAAAGGAACTTTAATCTTTTCTCTTGCCCATTCTCTCTTTGAATGGCACACATACACAATCCATGTCTCAATTGTCTCGAGGCTTAAAAATCCTTCTTTAACCTGTCTCCTCCCCTTCATCTACACTGATTGAAGTGGATTTAACAAGTGACATCAATAAGGGTTCATAGCTTTTACCTGGTCAGTGTATTTCATGGAAAGAGCAGGTGCTCTTAATATTTTTTACACTCAGTGTATGATGATTACATGTGAGTGTGTGTGCATGTATAGAGTAATGTATGAATGTCTTGTGCGTGTTGTGTATGTGTGTGTGTGTGTGTTGGAACGTCAGTGTGAGTGAGTGTGTGTGTAGAATGTGCATAGAGAATAAAATACAATGCTCAACTCAGATAGTCCGTGTAGACGTTTTGTTATCAGTCTTATGGCTTGGGGATAGAAGCTGTTCAGGAACCTGTTGGTGTCAGACTTGATGGTCCAGTACTGCTTGCCGTGCGGAGACTTTAACAATTTTCCAGGCCTTCCTTTCACACTGCCTGGTATAGAGGTCCTGGATGGCAGGGAGCTCGGCCCCTGTGATGTACTGGGCTGTCGGCACCACCTGTCACGCCCTGGCCATAGAGAGGCTTTTATTCTCTATTTTGGTTAGGCCAGGGTGTGACTAG
Source organism: Salvelinus alpinus (assembly GCF_045679555.1). Taxonomy (NCBI): domain Eukaryota; kingdom Metazoa; phylum Chordata; class Actinopteri; order Salmoniformes; family Salmonidae; genus Salvelinus; species Salvelinus alpinus. The sequence continues at coordinate 20,872,619 of NC_092114.1, read as the reverse complement.
GGTGGGCATTCTAGTTTCTTTATTTCTATGTTTTGTATTTCTATGTTTTGGCCGGGTATGCTTCTCAATCAGGGACAGCTGTCTATCGTTGTCTCTGATTGGGAATCATACTTAGGCAGCCTTTTTTTCCCTTTGGTGTTTGTGGGTAGTTGACTTTGTTAGTGGAACTATAGCCCTAGTAAGCTTCACGGTCGTTTCTTTGTTTCTTGTTTTCTAAATAAAATAAAATGTACGCTCACCACGCTGCACCTTGGTCCGGTCATCTCCACCTAGATGACGGCCGTGACACCACCCCCTGTAGCACCATGCGATCGAGTGCAGTTGCCATACCAAGCAGTGATGCAGCCAGTTAAGATGCTGTCTATGGGGCAGCTGTAGAACTTTTTGAAGATTTGAGGGCCCATGCTAAATCTTTTCAACCTCCTTCACAACTGTTTCCATGTGTGTGGACCATTTCAGGTCCCTAGTGATTTGGACACTGAGGATCTTGAAGCGTTCGACTGACCCACTCCCCTCCATTTGTTCATGATGAAGAGGCATACACCTCCCCCTCTCGATTTCCCTGAATCCAATGTACTGTCTGCTCGGTGAATGGAGAATTCATTGAGTTGGATAGCCATGGGGGGGGATCTTGTTCGCAAATCCGCGATTGGAGATCATCTATCTTATTATCAAGAGACTGTACATTGGCCAATAGAATGGAGGGAAGAGGTGGCCGGTTTTCCCTTCATCTTAATCTCGCCAGGGTTCCCCCTCTTCTCCCTCTTTTTCGCCTGCGTTTCGGTAGCCCAAACATTTAGTTGGAATTACACAAAGAGCCTAGGCCGATGAGTCGAATTTGAAGCCGGAATTGAGGTTAGTAACTGCCGATTTTGATGTTCAACAGTTCTTGTCTATCATAGGAGATGATAGTGGATAAGCACCAAAATAATCACAAAATGGTAAAGTTGGGTCAGGGCTTGCAAGACGGTACAGTACGGCGCCATTATAACAGGTGCTTTTAATAAGGCTGGCGGTCTGTTCTGTGGCTAAGTACTCCTCTCCTTTGGGGTTATTTTGGTTACACTCCTTCATTAGTCCTCTGATGAATGTCTTGGTAGGGGAGTAGAGGAGTGATGATCCTCTTGTTGTGGGGACCCCACCGGGCTGGGCCGGGTGTTCATTATCCCTGTAATGAAGCAGCCCTGTCTGAGGAGCGTGGCCCTGACGGCAGACCCAACCACAGACAGCCGCAGGGTCAAAGATCAGGCCCGGGGCCTCTGATGTGCTGATTGAAATGGCTACCTGATGTACTGGCTACCTGATCTACTGTACATCAGAGATGGGGCTTAAGGGTCGGGGGCCTAGCTTAGCGAAGTTAGCATTTAGGAACATGTGAGGGCTATATTAAAGGGGCAATCTGGGATTCAAACAACAACAAACCTATATGTCATTCATTTATAAGTAAAAAAATGTATGCAACAATCACGGAGTGCCCCTTTAATGCCAAAAGAGGGGAAAAAAATCTCACTCAAACAAGTGTGCTTGTATGTGAGTGAGGGAGGGATAAATAAGTGTTGAGGGAGAGAGTTAGCATTATATTAGCCTTGTGTGCCACGCTTCTAGGCTGTCCTAGGCTGGTGAAGAAGAACACCATTATATCTTATTAAGACGTTGATCAATTGGTTGTGGTTTTTTACTGGCGTCTCTGTGGCCTTCAACAAGTTAAAGTCTATTGAATCTGACTTTATAATACACTGTGTCTGTGTAGCATATTTATGTACAGTATGTCTTTGTATGGACTGTATGTGTTGTTTATGTATTTCATATTTAGGCTATACATTTATATATCATTGCATAGCGCTACCCACTTTTACATTCAAACCCAGTCACCCGGTGGTAACTCACTCAAATCTAAATATTTAAAATAAACCGAGAATATTTAGAATAGAGTGTAAATATTCTCGGTCAGCATCAAACATTGTGTGTTAATGGATTTGAACCTTAATCCAGATTCCCCTGCTGTTCCCCATGGGTAAATAAACTTCTCAGGGATGGTTTCTGACACAATACTATATTTTTACCCCTAAAGCTCAGTTTATTTTGAGTCTCGTTTTGGAAAAACACTTCACATCTGAGACTCTTCTGTAGCCGTTCTGGAAGAAGGAGAGAAAGAAGCGTGTTTTCTTTTGCTTTGGTTTGTTTTCCAGTCCTCTTTAAAATGAACTCGAGGTGCAGGACTTGGCGGTTGCACATGTTGTGGTGGGGGAGAGACAGAGACGGAGCGAGAGAGTGAGAGACTGAGAGAGACACACGGAGAGAGTCTCTCTTCTCTTTGTTTTACTCACTCACAAAACAGTAGATCTTAAAGAGAAAAGAAAACAATCCCACCACACTGTATCCCTATTTCACTTTAACCAGATCAAATGGGCTCTCCTCAATGTGTAAACAGGGAAAAGTACTGCCAGTGGACCGTGTACGGTTCAGTTCTGGTTCAAGAGAAAATTTGGTCAACACAGAGAGAGTGGTTTATGTTTATGCAGTGGTAGGTACAGTAGATATTACGGGTTAAATTGTATCTGTTCTGGAAAAGCAGTTCTGTACTCAGGACACAGAGTTGATTTGATGACCAGAGGACATTGTTATGACTAGAGCCTAGAGTTTTACCTGACCAGGTCACATTCTGGTCAGTAAACTCAGGGCCCTACTCAGAAAAGTATACCACTGGTTATAGTATACCACTGGTTATAGTATACCACTGGTTGTAGTATTCCACTGGTTATAGTATATCACTGGTTATAGTATACCACTGGTTGTAGTATACCACTGGTTATAGTATACCACTGGTTATAGTATACCACTGGTTGTAGTATTCCACTGGTTATAGTATACCACTGGTTATAGTATACCACTGGTTATAGTATTCCACTGGCTGTAGTATACCACTGGTTATAGTATACCACTGGTTATAGTATACCACTGGTTGTTGTATACCACTGGTTATAGTATACCACTGGTTATAGTATACCACTGGTTGTAGTATTCCACTGGTTATAGTATACCACTGGTTATAGTATACCACTGGTTATAGTATTCCACTGGCTGTAGTATACCACTGGTTATAGTATACCACTGGTTATAGTATTCCACTGGTTATAGTATACCACTGGTTATAGTATACCACTGGTTGTAGTATACCACTGGCTGTAGTATTCCACTGGCTGTAGTATTCCACTGGCTGTAGTATACCACTGGCTGTAGTATTCCACTGGCTGTAGTATTCCACTGGCTGTAGTATACCACTGGTTGTAGTATTCCACTGGTTGTAGTATTCCACTGGCTGTAGTATACCACTGGTTGTAGTATTCCACTGGTTGTAGTATTCCACTGGTTGTAGTATTCCACTGGCTGTAGTATACCACTGGTTGTAGTATACCACTGGTTATAGTATACCACTGGTTGTAGTATACCACTGGTTGTAGTATACCACTGGCTGTAGTATTCCACTGGCTGTAGTATTCCACTGGCTGTAGTATACCACTGGCTGTAGTATTCCACTGGCTGTAGTATACCACTGGTTGTAGTATTCCACTGGTTGTAGTATTCCACTGGCTGTAGTATACCACTGGTTGTAGTATACCACTGGTTATAGGAAAGGAGAAGGGTTACGTCCCAAATGGCACCCTATTCCCTTTATCCTTCTAATGCAGTGGGTTAAATCAGGGTCGAACAGAGCGTTTCTTGGTAGACTTAAACAAATCTACTTTGAAAGAAAAGTATACATCTCACACACATGGTTGTGGTCTTAAAAAAAGAAGACACCTGTAACATGTCAGATATAGAGTTGAAATGTATTCCGTTTGTAAGTTTGCTTCCCAATATTACACTTTATATACACAGAAGACTGAAATATAACAAAACTGTTTGAAATAGAAACATCCAATTTTTTGGGTTGTTGAAATATTGTTTCATAATTATGAAATTATGAAAAATATAAATAACATTCCACGTATGAGTCCACTAGGTAATTAGACTGCAGGAAAGGGCTACAGTGCACTTCATTTGATCAGGGCCGAGGGAATAGGTTTCCATCTGGGACTTAGCTCGAGGGTATGCATGCAGAGGAAAGGCAGACTTGCTCCCGGACAATACTCCTTCACCCGCTTTGAGGATAACACAGTGCCACCCGCGCGGCCCGCTCCCAAGGACTGTGGCCCACGTGAGTAAGACATTTAAGCGTGTTAACCCTCGCAAGGCTGCCGGCCCAGACGGCATCCCAAGCCATGTCCTCAGAGCATGTGCAGACCATCTGGCTGAAATGTTTACGGACATATTCAATCTCTCCCTATCCCAGTTGGCTGTCCCCACTTGCTTCAAGATGTCCACCATTGTTCCTGTACCTGAGAAAGCAAAGGTAACTGAACTCAATGACTATCGCCCTGTAGCACTCACTTCTGTCATCATGAAGTGTTTTGAGAGACTATTCAAGGATCATATCACCTCGACCTTACCTGACACCCGAGATCCACTTCAATTTGCTTACCGCCCCAATAGATCCACAGACGATGCAATCGCCATCACACTGCACACTGCCCTATCCCATCTGGACAAGAGGAATACCTATGTAAGAATGCTGTTCATTGACTATAGCTCAGCCTTCAACACCATAGTACCCTCCAAGCTCATCATTAAGCTCGGGGCCCTTGGTCTGAACCCCGCCCTGTGCAACTGGGTCCTGGACTTCCTGACGGGCCGCCCCCAGGTGGTGAAGGTAGGAAACAATGCCTCTACTTCACTGATTCTCTCACTCACTCTCACCCAACGTCAACAAAATGAAAGAGATGATCGTGGACTTCAGGAAACCTCAGAGGGAGCATGCCCCTATCCACATCGGTGGGACACCAGTGGAGAAGGTGGAAAGCTTCAAGGTCCTCCGACGTACACATCACTGACAATCTGAAATGGTCCACCCACACAGACAGTGTGGTGAAGAAGGCACAACAGCGCCTCTTCAACCTCAGGAGGCTGAAGAAATTAGTCTTGGCCCCTAAGACCCTCATAAACGTCTACAGATGCACAATTGAGAGCATCCTGTCGGGCTGTATCACCACCTGGTACTGCAACTGCACCGCCCACAACCTCAGGGCTCTCCAGGGGGTGGTGCGGTCTGCACAACGCATCATCGGGAGCACATTGCCTGCCCTCCAGAACACCAACATCACCCAATGTCACAGGAAAGCCAAAATGATCATCAGGGACAACAACCACCCGAGACACGGCCTGTTCACCCCGCTATCATCCAGAAGACGAGGTCAGTACAAGTGCATCAAAGCTGGTACTGAGAAACTGAAAAACAGGCCATCAGACTGTTAAATAGCCATCACTAGCCGGCTACCACCCGGTTACTCAACCCTGCACCTTAGAGGCTGCTGCCCCATGTACATAGACTTGGAATCACTGGTCACTTTAAAAATGGAACACTAGTCACTTGAATAATGTTTACATACTGCTTTACTCATCTCATATGTATATACTGTATTCTATTCTACTGTAAATTAGTCATTGCCACGCCGACATTGCTCGATCTAATATTTCTATATTTCTTAATTCCATTCTTTTACTTTTAGATTTGTGTGTATTGTTGTGAATTGTTAGATACTACTGCACTGTTGGAGCTAGGAACACAAGCATTTCGCTACACCCGTAATAACATCTGCTAAATATGTGTATGTGACCAATACAATTTGATTTGATTTGATTTGAGAGTAGAGGCTACTTTGCAATCTGCACGCTGAGACCGTGGAAGAAGCCATATGTGATGCTCAGTGAAGAGGAAACAGAACTCAATAAACAAAGCGCCAGAGAGCGCCACGCTTGTCATGATGGAGGTTACACTTGGCGCTCTGCTGGCTCCTGCAGGGTTTGATGCGGTAATATAAATTGTCTGGGGCCACAATCCTCCACATTGTCTCTGTCGTTACCCCCACGTCACCCCTCTCCTCTCCTCAGTAGACCCTGTACAGTCAGCTCATCATCTCTTTCTCCCTCTCTCCTACCCCCCCTCCCTCGCTACCCAACTTCTCTCTCAACCTCCCTCTCTCTTTCCCTCCAAAACAATGCTGTTGTGCTCTCTCTCTCTCTCTCTCTCGCTCTCTCTCTGTCTCTCTCTCTCTCTCTCTCTCTCTCTCTCTCTCTCTCTCTCTCTCTCTCTCTCTCTCTCTCTCTCTCTCTCTCTCTCTCTCTCTCTCTCTCTCTCTCTCTCTCTCTCTCTCTCTTACTCTCTCTCGCTCTCTCTCAAGCTCTCACTCTCTCGCTCTCTCTCTTGCTTTCTCTCACTCTCTCTCATGTTCTCTCTCTCTCTCACTCTCTCTCTTACCCTCGCTCACTCTGTCTGGCGCTCTCTCGCTCGCTCACTCTTTCTCTCTCGTACCCTCTCTCACTCTCTCTCTTGCGCTATCTCTCTCCTCTCGCGCTCTCTCTTGCTCTCTCTCTCTCTCTTACCATCGCTCACTCTCTCTATTACCATCGCTCACTCTCTTTCTCTCTCGCTCTCTCTCGCGCTCTCTTACCATCGCTCACTCTCTCTCTCTCTTGCACTCTCTTTCTTTCTCTCTCGCTCTCTCTCTTACCCTCTCTCGCTCTCTCTCTTACCCTCTCTCGCTCTCTCTTGCGCTCTCTCGCTCTTTCTCTCTCGCTCTCTCTCTATATATCTCTCTTACTCTAACTCCTCTCTCTTTTTCTATTGTTCTCTTTCTTTCTGCCCATCTGTCTTCCATCACTTCTTTCTCTCTCCCTCTCTCCCCCTTTTTTTCTCTCCTACCCCTTTCTTTATCTCTCCCTCTGTTCTCCAGTCACCCGTGGTGTCAGTGGGCTTTGCTAGGTTCCATCCTAACCTGGTGGTGGGGGGGACCTACTCTGGCCAGATAGTCCTGTGGGACAACCGCAGCCACCGCAGAACTCCTGTACAGAGAACCCCCCTCTCAGCTGCAGCTCACACGGTAAGTCCACAGTGCAGTCCACCCTATTCCCTTTATAGTGCACTACTTTTTACCAGTGCACTATGGGCCCTTGTCAAAAATAGTGCACTATATAGGAAATAAGCTGCCATTTGGGACGCACAATAAGTCTCCATATGCACTGAGACACACTGTAACTTTCATCTTCAACGTATATTACTGGTTTAGAGGTGGTCATACACTATATTCACATCCAGAGCTGCAACACACTGCATTAAAAACATATAAGAGGAAGAATAGAAATGTCCTTGTACATCCTATATATCCAGGGTTCCCCAACTGGTTTTATTTGTCCCCCTTAGTTTTCTGAGCAAAAAATCTAAAACTATAAAGGTTAAAAAAATATATATATTCTATCCTGTATCCTGTATGTTATCTACCATAACTACCTTCTTAACCTCAATCTATTCACCCCAACAAACCCATTGAGCCTTAACACATTGTGAATACCACCCAAGGCAGGCAATAACGTTTATTGGTAGTGGGGGGAGGTGGGGGGGGTTATTGTATGTCTAGGCCTTCGCCTCATTGTCCCGCCTGCTCTCTGAAAGGGGCCTTTGTGGGCGAAAAAACAATCAATTTGAGGTCAATAATGAGATAATGGTTTCACACAACACATTGTATTTGCACAGCGCTGGATGCCGATGCTAAGTTGGAGTAAGGGGCTGTTGCACATTGGCATCTCTTCACTCAATAAGAGCTTTCTGGCATCTCAGTGTTGTAGGAAGACAATATTTGACATGTTTGTGCATATTCAGGTTATACCTGCTGATAACTTTCATAAGATATGAAATGTGTGTGAAATAATATAAAGTATACTGCCTTATTCACATGTAGAGCTATTTAAACACAACACTATCATGTAGATACAAATTAAATAACTGAATTGGAACTGAAGTGATACAATAAGGGAGACATCCAGTGTTTTTTCATTGCCATTCCCTTTCAGTTTTTTTACTTCCTGTGTCTGTACTTCATATGTCTGTTCTGTCTGTACGTAATGTGTCTGTCCCTCCTGGGTCTGTACTGAATGTGTCTGTACTGTCTGTACTTCATGTGTCTGTACTTCCCGTGTTTTTATTTCCTGTGTACGTCCTTCCTGTGTCTATCCTTCCTGTGCTTGTACTTCCTGTGTTTTTATTTCCTGTGTACGTCCTTCCTGTGTCTATCCTTCCTGTATCTGTATTTCCTGTGTCTCTACTGTCTGTACTTCCTGTGTTTTTATTTATTGTGTATGTCCTTCCTGTGTCTATCCTTCCTGTATCTGTACTTCCTGTGTCTCTACTGTCTGTACTTCCTGTGTGTCTACTGTCTATATTTCCTGTCTGTACTTCATGTGTCTGTACTGGCTATACTTCATGTGTCTGTCTCTCCTGTGTCAGTACGTTGTGGCTGTCCTTCCTGTGTCTGTCCCTGCTGTGTCTGCACTTCCTGTGTCTGCACTTCCTGTGTCTGTACTGTATGTACTTCCTGTGTCTGTACTGGCTATACTTCCTGTGTCTGTAATGTCTGTCCTTCCTGTGTCTGTAGCACCCGGTGTACTGTGTGAACGTGGTGGGAACACAGAACGCCAACAACCTGATCACCGTGTCCACAGACGGCAGGATGTGCTCCTGGAGTCTTGACATGCTCTCTCAGCCACAGGTAAGAGCTGATCCGACATCAGTCAATAATGATCTGTATCATTAAGGCCCATCTCTTCAAACTGATTCAGAGTCAGCAATAGATTAGATAATCACATATGACATAGGGCATATTGTCATTAAAGAGATTGGTACTATAACTGACTCATACAAGCAGTGTAGCTAATACCATGACAAAGCCCTATCAAACAGTGTAGCTAATACCATGGCAAGGCCCTATTAAACAGTGTAGCTAATACCATGATAAAGCCCTATCAAGCAGTGTAGCTAATACCATGACAAAGCCCTATCAAACAGTGTAGCTAATACCATGGCAAGGCCCTATTAAACACAATGTATGCTATATAACTGCAGTATGTCTATGTGACATATGTTACAGACTTACTATAACTAGGTCAGCACAACCTTAACATGAGGTTAAAACCTTTAACTGTGTGTGTGTGTGTGTGTGTGTGTGTGTGTGTGTGTGTGTGTGTGTGTGTGTGTGTGTGTGTGTGTGTGTGTGTGTGTGTGTGTGTGTGTGTGTGTGTGTGTGTGTGTGTGTGTGTGTGTGTGTGTGTGTGTGTGTGTGTGTGTGTGTGTGTGTGTGTTGTAGGAGAGCATGGAGCTGGTGTACAACAAGTCTAAAGCTGTGGCTGTGACAGGCATGGCGTTCCCCACTGGAGACGTCAATAATTATGTGGTGGGGAGTGAGGAGGGAACCGTGTACACCGCATCCAGACACGGCAGGTTAGAGGAACACACGTACACACACAAACACCCACTGAGACACACAAACACGCACGGAGACACTGACAAACACACACACACCAACACACACACGCACACTCACACAGGTAGACACTGAGACACACTGACACCTATACTTTCAGTGATTGATATACAACCACAAATAGCAAGTGAACCCATGTATAGTTACAGACAGATATGTACACACACACTATAAGCTTTATATTTTGATGTAGCATATCTCAGCGAGAAGCTCCTGTTAACTCTTGAACATGCTATTAGGACCTAGTTCCCCCATATAGTGTCCTCGGTTCTCTCTGACACGTACTCTCTCTGTCTCTCTCTTTCTCTTTCTCTCTCTGTCTCTCTCTGTCACTTTTTCTCTCTCTATCTTTGTTTCTCTATCACTATCTCTCTCTCTGTCTCTCTCTTTCTGTCTTTCTCTCTCTCTGTCTTTCTCTCTCTCTCTCTGTCTCTCTCTCTCTCTCTCTCCCATGCTCCTTTGCAGCAAGGCGGGGATCTGTGAGATGTTTGAGGGCCACCAGGGGCCAGTGACGGGCCTCAGCTGTCACAACGCTGTCGGCCCCGTAGACTTCTCCCATCTCTTCGTCACCTCGTCTTTTGACTGGACTGTCAAACTGTGGAGCACCAAGGTAGAGGAACCTGTTTGTGTCTAAACTAGGTATTACCTACATGTCCTGACTGAGTAGAGAAATGCAACAGGCACAGAGAGACTGTCAGTGTCACAGACTGTGTTCATGAGTCAAATAGGCTCCTCTTTTTGAATTTGTTCACTGAGTCAAAAAGAGGAGCTAAATAAATACATAGACACATTAGGAGGGAGGGAGGGACAGAGGGAAGAGGGAGGGAGGTTATGTGTCCGTGGCAGTGAGCCGACTGGACTGGAACTGTGGATGGACGGAGCGAAGGATGGATGAAGAAAGGGAAAGAAGGGATGGAGGGATGGAGAGAACGGGAGGAGTGAGGCTGTTGACTGGGGTTCAAACCACAGAGAGGCAGCGGGGGCCAGGGAGGCTGCAGACTGCTGTGGAACTCCTCTCTCTCCCATTCTGGCCTTTCTGTCTGGAGACAGAGGAGCGCACCACAACCACCACAGAGACGGACAGAGGGAGGGAGAAAGGAGGGAGGGAGGGGTGAGGGATGGAGGGACGATAAAGGGAGAGGGAAATAGTAAAGAAGTGATGGGATAAGAGAGAGAGGGACTGGGTAACATACAGTATATAGTTGAGAGGGAGAGAGAAGAAAGTGAGAAAGCTATTGAAAATAAAAGAGGGAGAGTTCAAGTTAAATTAGGAAGATCCAGCTGGCTGGAAGGGTTGGTTTAGGAAGAAGAGAAGGGAACAGAAGAGGTGAAGAGGAGAGAAGAAGAGAAGAGGAGAAAAGAGAAGAAGAGAGAAGAGAAGGAGAGGAGAGAAGAGAAGAAGAAGAGGAGCGAAGATAAGAAATGGAAAGAAGATAAGAAGTGGAGAGAAGATAAGAAGTGGAGAAAGGAAGAAGAGGAGAAATAAGAAAGTGAGAGAAGAGAAGAAGAAAAAAGAATATGAGAAGAGAGGAGAGAAGAAAAGAAAGAGAAGGAGAGAAGAGAAGAAGAGGAGAAAAGAAAGAGGAGGAGAGGAGAAAAGAGAAGAAGAGGAGAGAAGAGGAAATAAAGACCCCATCATAAAATTCACTCCACTGAACAGAAATATAAACGCAACATGTAAAATGTTGGTTCCATGAGATGAAATAAAAGATCCCAGAAATGTTACATACGCACAAAAAGCTTATTTATCTCAAATTGTGTGCACAAATTGGTTTACATCCCTGTTAGTGAGCATCCCTTGTACTGGGGACAATAAAAGGCCACTTTAAAATGTGCAGTTTTGTCACACTACACAATGCCACAGATGTCTCAAGTTTTGAGGGAGTGTGCAATTGGCATGCTGACTGCAGGAATGGCCACCAGTGCTGTTGCCAGATAATTTTATGTTAATTTCTCTAACATAAGCCGCCTCCAACGTCGTTTTAAAGAATTTGGCAGTACGTCCAACCGGCCTCACCACCGCAGACCACGTGTAACCACGCCAGCCCAGAACCTCAACATCCGGCTTCTTCACACGCTGGAGCTGGAGACGTGTGCTTTTCACGGATGAATCCCAGTTTCAACTGTACCTTGCAACCGGCCAGATGACGTTGTGAACCGTTTGCCCCATGGTGGCGGTGAGGTTATGGTATGGGCAGGCATAAGCTAAGGACAACGAACACAATTGCATTTTATTGATGGCAATTTGAATGCACAAAGATACCGTGACGAGATCCTGAGGCCCATTGTCTTGCCATTCATTTGCCGCCATCACCTCATGTTTCAGCATGATAATGCATGGCCCCTTGTCGCAAGGATCTGTACACAATTCCTGGAAGCTGAAAATGTCCCAGTTCTTCCATGGCCTACATACTCACCAGACATGTCACCCATTGAGAATGTTTGGGATGCTCTGGATCTACATGTACGTGTTCCAGTTCCCGCCAATATCCAGCAACTTCACACAGCCATCGAAGAGAAGTGGGACAACATTCCACAGGCCACAATCAACAGCCTGATTAACTCTATGCGAAGTACATGTCGCGCTGCATGAGGTAAATGGTGGTCACACCAGATATTGACTGGTTTTCTGATCCACGCACCTGCCTTTTTTTTAAGGTGTGTGTGTGCGTGCATGTGTGTGGTTGTGGGCACAGCTGGCTAACCTTTGCTTACCTAAGGTTACCATAGAGGTTTACATTCGCCTTGCCAATCAACGCCATCAAACGACACAGCTCTCTCCACAGAGAGTTCAAAAGGCCAGAATGCAATACTCTGAATGTGTTTTTACACTCAGCGGCGCAAATATTGTGGTTATGAAACCATATGGGTTGTGAGCTGCTTGACTCTGATGTTGACAGGGAGACGTCTAGAGACTGAGGGCGCATAACTTAACTGTTTCGGCCTAGTTATGACCTTAGAAAACTGTTTCTGTGTCTGAAATAGCACCCTATAGTGTACTAGTGGTACGCAATATGGGCATTCTATTCCCTATATAGTGCACTAGACTAAGGAATAGGGTGCCATTTCGGACACAGCTAATGTCTGATAGGAGACCATGGTGATTTTTAGCCTCAAATTTATGAAATAGCTGTGCTCATTCATGCTAAGTCACAGTTCAGCTGGTTGATCATTATTATAATAAGTGTCTCTCTGGCTTGATTGTGTGAATGAAGGAAGCCTACTCATCATAAGATCTTCATTCCACTACTTGGCCTGGTTTGACCTGATGTCCTTAGCCAGATCACATTCATAAAGTACTTCATAATAACTTTTCTGCCCCTTCTGTTTCCCAGCAAATGGAACCATATTCCCTATATATAGCTGTGGTTAAAAGTAGTGCACTAAATAGGGAATAGGGTGTCATTTAATATGTTTTTTTGGAGACTGAATGAATGGAACAACTGGAGTAAAGGCAGACCAGGATTCTCTCTGTTCAACCTCCATTTTGGAATCTATAGACCAGGATTCTCTCTGTTTAAACTCCATTTTGGAATCTATAGACCAGGATTCTCTCTGTTCAACCTCCATTTTGGAATCTATAGACCAGGATTCTCTCTGTTTAAACTCCATTTTGGAATCTATAGACCAGGATTCTCTCTGTTTAAACTCCATTTTGGAATCTACAGACCAGGATTCTCACTGTTTAAACTCCATTTTGGAATCTATAGACCAGGATTCTCTCTGTTTAACCTCCAGTTTGGAATCTATAGACCAGGATTCTCTCTGTTCAACCTCCAGTTTGGAATCTATAGACCAGGATTCTCTCTGTTTAAACTCCATTGTTGAATATACAGGCCAGGATTCTCTCTGTTCAACCTCCAGTTTGGAATCTATAGACCAGGATTCTCTCTGTTTAAACTCCATTTTGGAATCTATAGACCAGGATTCTCTCTGTTCAACCTCCAGTTTGGAATCTATAGACCAGGATTCTCTTTGTTTAAACTCCATTTTGGAATCTACAGACCAGGATTCTCTCTGTTTAAACTCCAGTTTGGAATCTACAGGCCAGGATTCTCTCTGTTTAAACTCCAGTTTGGAATCTACAGACCAGGATTCTCTCTGTTTAAACTCCAGTTTGGAATCTACAGACCAGGATTCTCTCTGTTGGAACTCCAGTTTGCCTTTGAATTTATTTTTTACAAACATGAGTTTGGCCAGAGTCTGTGGCTTCAGGCTCATGTGATGGTGTCTATAGAGCAGGTCAGCAGCGCAGAATATCCTCTCCACGCTTGCAAAGCCACTGGGGATGCTAAACACCCTTTGTGCCACTCTTGCCAGGCTGGGCAGGGATGCATAGTTTTGGTTTTATTTTTATCTGACCACCTCGTTCCTTTCTGTTAGCATGTGCATGTAGTAAGTACACCATCATGCTTTCAGGATACGTCTCTTTTCAGATTTTTTAGTTGTGGACAATACATCACAGCACTCCCTCTCTTGATTTTGCACCTGTGTGTTTTATCACTTTCTTTATGAAAAGATTTGGTGAACTCCATGACAAGGGGCTATAGCAGTACACAAGACGAGAAGGCCGACGCTCCAGCCTGCCTTTGGGAATCTCGCTCCGAGCTCCAGTCAAATTGGGCACACTCCGCTCCTCGCTCTGCTCACATACTCTGCTGTAGAACGAGCCTAAGAAGGCATTTCTCATTGAATTTGTTTTTAATTTTAAGTAAGTCACAGCCTATATGCTCAATGTGTAGACTATGATGATTTAATGCAACAAAATGTTGTTTAAATGCTGAGGTTAATATCCCTGCCAGCCTAGTGTGTCGCACTCGCAAATGCTTCACAAAGTATTTCTTTGTAGGCTATAGCCTTAAAATAATTGAAATAATATAGCTTAAATAATTCATTTTCATTCCTTCTTAGGCTCCCTGTCTGGCTCCTGACCTATTTAGAGTGTTTATATTCTGTTTAATATGAAATGATGAGTGTTGTTACATTCACCTTTTTATGTTCATGTTTATGTCATATGTTCACACATATGGTTTGGTTTCAATACTTCATAACCAGACGGTAGGTCCAGGTAGTCACAAAAATAGATGGGTGTTGGTTAAATTGTGCTTTTAATGAATGGAGATAATTCAGAGCGGCATTTTTTTCCTGTGAGCGCAGAGCTGTTTTTAGCCAAGGGGTTGGAAAGGACGTGGAACAAGCACCACTCCATGAGTGATGAGCGGGATTTCCCGACTGCTCAACTCTGCTCACATATCCAACTCCAGTTTGGAATCTACGGTTTGGAATCTACAGTTTGGAATGTACGGTTTGGAATCTACGGTTTGGAAACAACAGCAAATGTCAGAATTGCTGCAGCAAAATCAAGCCTTTTTGCCCGCAAATATCAGGGACTGCTATATGTCTCAGAATATAGAAGAGAGAGAGAGAGATTAGTAGTAGGTTGCTGTGGTCAGGTGTGTGTGCATTCCTGTCCCTTCCCTTGGGAGAGGGGAGGGGCTGGGGAAGGAGAGAGGAGAAGAGCAGGGAGAGGGGAGACGAGAAAGGGATGGGAGGAGGGGAGAGAGCACATTCCTCCCAAGCAGTCTGTCTTTATGTCTCAGTCTGACTCCCACTCCCTACCTGTCTCAGCCTAGTCTACCTGACTCCCACTCCCTACCTGTCTCAGCCTAGTCTACCTGACTCCCACTCCCTACCTGTCTCAGCCTAGTCTACCTGACTCCCACTCCCTACCTGTCTCAGCCTAGTCTACCTGACTCCCACTCCCTACCTGTCTCAGCCTACCTGACTCCCACTCCCTACCTGTCTCAGTCTACCTGACTCCCACTCCCTACCTGTCTCAGCCTACCTGACTCCCACTCCCTACCTGTCTCAGCCTACCTGACTCCCACTCCCTACCTGTCTCAGCCTACCTGACTCCCACTCCCTTCCTGTCTCAGTCTACCTGACTCCCACTCCCTACCTGTCTCAGTCTACCTGACTCCCACTCCCTACCTGTCTCAGCCTACCTGACTCCCACTCCCTACCTGTCTCAGCCTAGTCTACCTGACTCCCACTCCCTACCTGTCTCAGCCTACCTGACTCTCACTCCCTACCTATCTCAGTCTACCTGACTCCCACTCCCTACCTGTCTCAGCCTACCTGACTCCCACACCCTACCTGTCTCAGCCTACCTGACTCCCACTCCCTACCTGTCTCAGCCTACCTGACTCCCACTCCCTTCCTGTCTCAGTCTACCTGACTCCCACTCCCTTCCTGTCTCAGCCTACCTGACTCCCACTCCCTACCTGTCTCAGCCTACCTGACTCCCACTCCCTACCTGTCTCAGCCTACCTGACTCCCACTCCCTTCCTGTCTCAGTCTACCTGACTCCCACTCCCTACCTGTCTCAGCCTACCTGACTCTCACTCCCTACCTATCTCAGTCTACCTGACTCCCACTCCCTACCTGTCTCAGCCTACCTGACTCCCACTCCCTACCTGTCTCAGCCTACCTGACTCTTTCCTACTCCCTACTTGTCCAGAATGCATTTAGCAACCCTCTGGAATTCTCTCTGACAGGCGTGGGAGGAGGAGGGGATGGATGGGAGGGGGATTCTCCCTTTCTGTCTCTCGCTGTCTGTCTCTTCTCTCTCTCTGCTCCCTCCCTTTTATGCCCCCTTACCTCTGTCTATGTCTTTCCTCCTGTCTCTCTCTGTCTTCCCACTCTTTCTCTCCCTCTGTTTGTTCTTTCATTCTTCCCCTCAGACAGCTGTTCCACTAAGGTTACAGTACAGCTTTGGAGAGGGAGACTTTCATGTCTTCTGTTTTTTATGACACTCTGTGAATGTGCAAAGCTTTTTAATTATGCCTTTCCCAGACAGACCCCAAGGCTGCAGTGGGGCCAGACTGTCTACTGCCTCCCTTTTTCTCCCTCTATCTCTATCCCTCTTTCTCTCTCTCTCTACCTCCTTCTCTCTGTCCCCCATCTCTCTGCCTCCCTCTCTCTCTCTCTTTCGCTCTCTCGCTGCCTCCCTCTCTCACTCTCTGCCTCCCTCTCTCACTCTCTGCCTCCCTCTCTCACTCTCTGCCTCCATCTCTCACTCGCTGCCTCCCTCTCTCACTCTCTGCCTCCCTCTCTCACTCTCTGCCTCCCTCTTGTTCTCTCTCATTCTGCAGTCTCCCTTTTCAGTCTGTATCTCTCTCTTTCTCTTCGCAGTCCCTCCCTTTTCTGTGTCTTGCCCTCTCTCTCTCTTTCTCTCTCTGCCTCCCTCTCTCTCTCTCTCTTTCTCGCTCTACCTCCTTTTCAATCAAATCAATCAAATGTATTTATAAAGCCCTTTTTACATCAGCAGATGTCACAAAGTGCTATACAGAATCCCAGTCTAAAACCCCAAACAGCAAGCAATGCAGATGTAGAAGCACGGTGGCTAGGAAAAACTCCCTAGAAAGGCAGGAACCTAGGAAGAAACCTAGAGAGGAACCAGACTCTGAGGGGTGGACAGTCCTCTTCTGGCTGTGCCGGGTGGAGATTATAACAGAACATGGCCAAGGTGTTCAAACGTTCATAGATCACCAGCAGGGTCAAATAATAATAATAATCACAGTGGTTGTAATGTGTGCAACAGGTCAGCACCTCATGAGTAAATGTTAGTTGGTTTTTCATAGACGAGCATTCAGAGTTAGAGACAGCAGGTGCGATAGAGAGAGAGAGTCGAAAACAGCAGGTCTGGGACAAGGTAGCACATCCTGTGAACAGGTCAGGGTTCCCTAGTCGCAGGCAGAACAGTTGAAACTGGAGCAGCAGCACGACCAGGTGGACTGGGGACAGCAAGGAGTCATCAGGCCAGGTAGTCCTGAGGCATGGAGGGAGAGGCAGAGAGAGAGATTTAGAGAGAGCATACTAAAATTCACACAGGACACCGGATAAGACAGGAGAAATACTCCAGATATAACAGACTAACCCTAGTCCCCCGACACAATTGCAGCATAAATACTGGAGGCTAAGACAGGAGGTTGGGAGACACTATTCTGACTCACTAACCCATCTCTCTCTGTGTGTTTCAGCACAATAAACCCCTCTACTCCTTTGAGGACAACGCTGACTACGTCTATGATGTCATGTGGTCCCCTGTGCACCCAGCTCTGTTTGCCGCCGTGGACGGGATGGGCCGCCTGGATCTGTGGAACCTCAACAATGACACAGAGGTGACTGTGTGTGTGTGTGTGTGGGTGTGTGTGTGTGTCGGTTTGTGTTAGACAGAGACAGAGAGAGAGAAACATGTCTCATGCTCTGTTACTGTATTGTTCTGGCATGTGTGCATGTCCTCGTGTGTGTGTGTGTGTGTGTGTGCGGGGGGGGGGGCTTGTTTGTATGTGTGTATTCGTCTGTGTTTCTGTGTGTGTATTTGTCCCCAGAGCCTCTCATGTTGGTGTGGAGCCAAACCACACAGCCACCAGCAGCCCTCTCTCAGTGTGGGCGTTCCCTTCCCCACAAGTTCTCCCTAAATCAGACCGGTGACATCTCCTCACTCCGCTCCCATCAAACGCCCCATCAACGCTCCCACAACCAACCCATAACACTCCCATCTCCAAACCCCTCAAACCTTGGCTTCCACAACCGATCCCTCCCACCAAACGCCCCTAACCATCCCCTAACGCTCCCTTCTCCAAACCCCTCCACCTAGGTTCCCTCAATCAATCCCTTAAACCAAATTCCCCATCAACGCTCCCATAACCATCCCCTAACGCTCCCTTCTCCTCCCCTCCCCACTCAACCATGTCACACCAGTACCCAAACACTCCCACAACCATCATCTAACACTCCTACAACTATCCCATAATGCTCTCCTCCACTCCAACCATGTCCAAACCCTGTCACAGCAGCCCACAGACCACTCTTTTTCAGTCCCATGCAGAAGATAGAAATACTTCTTTTAGATCTAAACATTAGTTTGATATTTGACCCTGGATTTGTCACTTGACCCTGGATTCAAGTGTTCAATATTCTTTTTAAGCCTAGAAACAATTGAGAAATGGATTGTGTATGTGTGCCATTCAATGGGCAAGCAATAGATTTAAGTGCCTTTGTACTGTATGGTAGTAGGTGCCAGTCGCACCAGTTTGTGTCAAGAACTGCAACACTGCTGGGTTTTTCTCGCACAACAGTTTCCCGTGTGTAACTTGACACAACTGTGGGAAGCATTGAAGTCAGCGTTGGCCAGCATCCCTGTGGAACGCTTTCGACACCTTGAAGAGTCCCTGGCCTGACTAATTGAGGCTGTTCTGGGGGCAAAAAGTGGTGCAACTCAATATTAGGAAGGTGTACCTAATGTTTAGTACACTATAATGCACTACTTTTAATGCCCATAGTGAGAAGAGAGCCATTTGGGGCACAGCCATAGTAATTGATCACAACTAAAAATATGTTATTTATGGCATGTGTTGTCAGGGTAAAGGTATGCTAGGTTACAGAGAAAGCTACTCCACCCCTAACCTCTTGGTGCCAGTATGCTGCTTTTCTAGATAGCCCAGTCCTTGGTCTTTGCCCCGCCTTGTTGGGCAAGTCTTCAATCACTATGTAGCATTGTTGAATACACCCACAGTCTGACATCTAGGCTATCACACCCATAGGTAGAAAGGGAACATGCCTGATCAGAAAACCAATGTTGCATTTCAAAATTGGTTAAAATTAGGTTAGGTTTAGGTGGTTAAGGTTAGGGTTAAGGTAGGGTTAAGTTTTAGTTTTTGGCTAGTCGGTATGTCAATGGGATGCTGGTCAGAAATGGATTCACAGCCTTAGTCTCTCCCAGGTAGGAGGGCTCCCTCCAGTCCTGTCACAACAAACTAAACCATCTTAAGGTGGAATAACCAAAACACCGCGCTTCTCCCCCAGAGGCATTGGCCCTCTGTCTACGTTGAGTTACCGAGGGGCGAGGAGGGGCGCGGGGGGCACGGAGGTCTCCCTTTCATGGCTCAGGTCAAAGTAGAGATGAAAGGGGCAACCGCTCCCTCTTTTTGGCGTTTCCACGGATACCGTGTCCACAGACCCTCCTCTCTAATTATAAATCTGGTCTCTCGCATCCTATCTCCACCATTCCTCTCTCCCATTTTTTACCTCGGACCCAGCTCTTTGATAGGAGCTGTGACATTTTGGCCTTGCACTTTTGGAACTATACCATTGGTTCCATTTGCTTCAATCAAGCACAGCCAGCTAAAGATTTCCTAAACTATTTGAACTCAGGTCTAATGAACAGAGACCCTTTAACCCATCCTCTAACAGGGACAGGTGACTGGGGAGGAGACACACAGCTGTAGATGTTCCTTCCTTCAGTCCTTCAGCAACAGCAGGCTCTTCAGTGTAGTCTGGAGGAACACTTCGTTAACTCTCTCTCTCTCTCTCTCTCTCTCTCTCTCTCTCTCTCTCTCTCTCTCTCTCTCTCTCTCTCTCTCTCTCTCTCTCTCTCTCTCACACACAGACTCTCTCTCTCACACAGACTCTCTCTCTCTCACACACACACACACTCACACAGACTCTCTCTCTCTCTCTCTCTCTCTCTCACTCACACAGACTCTCTCTCTCTCACACACACACACACTCACACAGACTCTCTCTCTCTCTCTCTCTCTCTCTCTCTCTCACACACACGCACACACACAAACAGACACAGACACACATACAATCTGAGATAGGAGTTCACATTGTTGCTAATGGCAACAGCCCTCCATTGTTATGGACATATTAAAAACACGCAGCCATCATAACGACATTAGCCTAGCGGTGGAGGGCGGCCTGGTTCTCATTTCCCCTTCACAAACACACAGCCAATTTAAGCAGCGAGTCTGGTGGAAGCTTCCAGTCAATCTAAGAGCAGCCAGTCTGTGGTTAGCCCTGCTCTAGCGCAGGGAAGCTGTCGTATTAGCCGACGTGATGCCGAGGCTTCTGTCTCCAACGACGACATGTGTCATAAACTAATCCTGTCTGTCATATGCAATAGTGCTTTAGCAGGCCTTGATAGCAGACATAATCATATATAGACTGGTCCCAGATCTGATTCTGTTTTAGCCAACCCCTTTGGCCGGAGTGCAATAACTAATGCACAAACTGATCTGGGATTGGGCTATTACTCTGGGGCTGCGCCTCAAATGGAACCCTATGCCCTACACATGGAACCCCATGGCCCATGGCAAAAGTAGTGCCCTATGTAAGGAATAGGGTGCCATTTGGTATCATCTGTGTTGATTAGTCCTGAGCAGCCTAAGGCCCACAGGCTGTGGTGGGTATTGTTTTAATGGGCTTTATGAAGATTTATGTGGCTCATTAAAAGTTTCATATTGTTATTTCACATGGAGCTGAAGCAGACGTATGTTTACTGGATGAAGACCCAGTCTGGCTGTGAGAATGTACTAAACATGTACCGATCTGCTGGTGGCAATGTCATTATACTGTTACAGCTATGAGTGAAACCTGAAATAGTAGTACTGAGTTTTTCCTTGCCACTGTCGCCTTCACTTGCTCTCTGGCAGTTCAGGCTGTACATTTAGGAATAAGTATGTTTGTATAACTGTAATGTACTATGTGGATTAAATTGGATGGATGGATTGACTGATGTAACCGTGTGAGCCCCAGGTTCCCACAGCCAGTGTGACCATCGAGGGAGCCTCCGCCCTAAACAGGGTGCGCTGGGGGTCGGGGGGCAAGGAGGTTGCCGTGGGTGACTCAGAGGGCCGTTTGTGGATCTACGACGCAGGAGAGGTATGATATGAACACTATGACTGAGTCTCAAATGGCCCACTACATCTGACCAGAGCCCTATAGGGTGCATTGTGTAGGGATCAAGGTGCCATCAGGGTGCCAACACAAAGTAGGCCCACGTTACTTCATGGAACTCAAGTGAACTTCACCTGCCCTGCCTTTCTTGATCAGCATTGTCTACATCAGAGTGAGTTAGCAGAACACATGTTTTCTTGTGAATGTTAACACCGGTACTACATAAGAAACTTGTAAGAGTATCGTTAGATAAACACTGTTTACATTTGAGTAAGCAAAACTTTAGTTTTCTAGGGAATGTTACAGTAATACTGTATAAAAAACTCACGAGAATATGACTATAGGTTAGGTGGTATGTAATATTAAGCATAGAGGAAAAATGTGGTGTCATATAAGTTAGTTTGTCATGTACTATTAACCCCAGAGAAAAACATCAACAATGTAGTTTTATCTCTATGGTATTAACATTCTCAAGAATCCAGTTGTTTGGAGATTTTCTCTGTTACATGTCACAATGGACAGAGCTAAGCCACTGAGTTACATGAAAAAGTATGTACCCTTACAAAAAAACACATGAACAAATCACATGAATGTATTGATTTTTTTACATTTTCACATCACACACGTGGTTTTCGGACACCTGTGAAGTTTCATGTACATATTTCATGTTTTTTCCCCTCGTGATTTTTTTTTTTTTTTCGTTTTTTTTTCCGCTTATTTTTTTTCTTCCCACAAGTTTCTTTTTTCCGTTTCTTTTTCACCACTTCCAGCTTCATCTGGTCTCCCATCCAGGGACCGATCAGGACCGACCCAGTGGGATGCAGGGTGCTACAGTATGTTGCTGGAATGAGTGTGCCAAAACATGCATCCTGGAAAAAAGGCAGCCACAGTATAGGCCAGGGTAACAACCAAAGAGAGGGAAAATTGCAGGAACGAGGGCGGCGTTTTATTTAATCACGCTGTCATAAAAAATATATCACTTTTATGCATCCATTTACAATTCATTTGTTCTCGCATTTTGAAATGCAATTTTTTGTTTTGCTATCAATACTTATGGGTTCATATTTTGCTTTCAATATCATTATTTTTGTTTGCAATACTAAGAATTTTGTTCTTGACTTCAGAAGTTTTGCTTGATATTAATGGCACAAAAATAACTCTTTGCACCATATGGTGCGGCAGGTAGCCTAGTGGTTAGAGTGTTGGACCAGTAACCGAAAGGTTTCTGGATCGAATCCCTGAGCTGAAAAGGTACAAATCTGTCGTTCTGCCCCTGAACAAGGCAGTTAACCTACTGGTTGTCTGTCATTGTAAGTAAGAATTTATTCTTAACTGACTTGCCTGGTTAAATATATAATTACTCTATTAAAGGTGTTTAAAGCAATACATTAATTGCACTATAACGGTGACAAACGGGGCCTACGTAAAGCTGTCGCAACAGCAGTCTCAACATCTTATCACTGCTACACCTGACTATCAGCTGAGCCTTGTCGGGCAGTGAAACAGTTCATTCAGCCTCATTTACTGCCTTTTAAAAAACATAGCTGATATGGCTGACTTGCTTAAACAAATGTGGTTTCTACTGACAATTGAGATGTACAAAATATGGCATAAGGGGACGACAAGCAGATAAGAGGCAATCCGTAATTTTGATTAAGACATTAATGAGCAAGCTAGGACGGACGTAGTCAATATAACTGTTTGTTCAGAAATGTACAGCGACAGAATTCAGAACATGGGCCGTTCTTACAGTGTTTTCCCTGTACACCAAGTCAGAAACGTAGGATAAGTAAAGGGGGGCATATAAGCAGACAATGAAAGCTCTTACAATATTCAATGATTACATTTCTACAAAATGTAGATTTTGCAGTACCGAGTTAAGTTGTTTTGAGTGCGGCACGAATCATGCTTCATTGACAGCATGGCCAATGTTGAATGTTTATAATTTTAAACTAGGAAAAGAGACCCTTAATCTTAGACTTGGTACCACACAGCCGCTCCACTGAATATCAGGCTAGTGATTTATTTGCAATGCTTGCAGTTAGCCACAGATTCCTTCCAAACCACTCATTGTTGAATTTGCAATTTCCAACTTGTGTAAAGTTTATGTCCAATGGCCAATCAGCATCGATACGTTTTATCTATAATTTCTCTTCATTATTTCTCTTCATATGACAAGGATTAAAAAGGATTCGCCAGTAGATTGTCGACTTGATTCATGGTGATGACTGCTAGATAATATTTTGAAAGTATGATGTAGATATAACGTGATTCTCCTCTATCCCTCCTATATTCTTCTTTCTTTTAAAACGGACTCCACATGACTTTAACCTTCAGCACAAAGTGGCCAACCTCCCTGACTCCCATGTTTGTGCCTTGTGTGTGTGTGCTGTCTTGGGTGCCTTCTGTAGTGTGGTAATTGGAGAGGCTGGGTTTAACGTGTGGTCAGTCCATGGCTGTCCCAAATGGCATCCTATCCTCTATATAGTCACTACTTTTGACCAGGGCTCTGGTCAAAAGTAGTACACTATTTAGGGAATAGGGTGCAATTTGGGACGCACACCTTCTCTCGCTCCCCTATCTTTCCCTCCCGCTCTCTCTCTCCCTCTCTTGATCCCTCGTTCTCTCCCTCTCTCTCTCCCTCCCTCTTTATCTCTCTCTATCTCCCTCTCCCTATCTCTCTCTCCCTCCCTCTCTATTTATCTCTCTCTCTCCCTCTCTCTCTCTCTCTCTCTCTCTCTCTCTCTCTCTCTCTCTGTCTCTGTCTCTCTCCCTCTCTTTCTCCCTCTCTGTTGGTTGATGGTAATGGTGGCTCATAAATAAAGCCTCCAGTGAAGTTTGAATGGTTTTTATTTCCTGGAAGGAGTGAAGCTAGCAGCGTAAAGAAAGAGATAAAACTAGAATGGATTGGGATGAAGGTCTAGCAACAATGCAACACGATGGAATGTGGAGAGGCAATAGCCCTGCTGATCGGTACAGTCATACTATGCATCCCAAATGGAACCCTTTTCCCTATATAGTGCACTACTTTTGATCACGGCCCATAGGGATTAGGGACAAAATCACATTTGGGACAAAATCATAGTAGGCTGTTTATGGCCCAATGCTATTATTTTCAAAATCAATTATATCATTATATTATAATATTACACCAGGTTGTTATTATCAAATATAATTTGTTCTCAATTACCTGGCTAAACAAAGGTTAAATAAATATTCTGACATACACTCCATTACCAAAAGTATGTGGACACTTGCTCATCGAACGTCTCATTCCAAAATCATGGGCATTAATATTGAGTTGGTCCACCGTTTGCTGCTATAACACCCTCCCCTCTTCTGGGAAGGCTTTCCACTAGATGTTGGAACATTGCTGCTATAACAGCCTCCACTCTTCTGGGAATGCTGTCCGCTAGATGTTGGAACATTGCTGCTATAACAGCCTCCACTCTTCTGGGAAGGCTGTCCGCTAGATGTTGGAACATTGCTGCTATAACAGCCTCCACTCTTCTGGGAAAGCTGTCCGCTAGATGTTGGAACATTGCTGCTATAACAGCCTCCACTCTTCTGGGAAGGCTGTCCGCTAGATGTTGGAACATTGCTGCTATAACAGCCTCCACTCTTCTGGGAAGGCTGTCCGCTAGATGTTGGAACATTGCTGCTAAAACAGCCTCCACTCTTCTGGGAAGGCTGTCCGCTAGATGTTGGAACATTGCTGCTATAACAGCCTCCACTCTTCTGGGAAGGCTGTCCGCTAGATGTTGGAACATTGCTGCTATAACAGCCTCCACTCTTCTGGGAAGGCTGTCCGCTAGATGTTGGAACATTGCTGCTATAACAGCCTCCACTCTTCTGGGAAGGCTGTCCGCTAGATGTTGGAACATTGCTGCTATAACAGCCTCCACTCTTCTGGGAAGGCTGTCCGCTAGATGTTGGAACATTGCTACAGGGATTTGCTTCCATTCAGCCACAAGAGCATTAGTGAGATCAGGCACTGATTTTGGGTGATTAGGCCTGGCTCGCAAGTCAGTGTTCCAATTCATCACAAATGTATTCGATGGGGTTGAGGTCAGGGCTCTGTGCAGGCCAGTCAAGTTCTTCCACACCGATCTCGACAAACCATTTCTGTATGGACCTTGCTTTATGCACGGGGGCATTGTCATGCTGAAACAGGAAAGGGCCTTTCCCAAACTGTTACCACTAAGTTGGAAGCACAGAATCGTCTAGAATGTCATTGTATGCTGTAGTGTTAAGATATCCCTTCACTGGCCTCCCGAGTAGCGCAGTGGTCTAAGGCACTGCATCGCGGTGCAAGCTGTGCCACTAGAGATCCTGGTTTGAGTCCAGGCTCTGTCGCATGGGTCTGTCCGTGAGCGGGAGACCCAATTGGTCCAGTGTCGTCCGGATGCGGGAGGGTTTGACCCAGGGATGTTCTTGTCCCATCGCGCTCTAGTGACTCCTGTGGCAGGCCGGGCGCATGCACGCTGACACGGTTGCCAGGTGTAGGGCGTTTCCTCCGACACATTGGTGAAGCAGTGCGGCTTGGTTGGGTCATGTTTCAGAGGACACGCGGCTCTAGACCTTCGCCTCTCCCAAGTTCGTACGGGAGTTGCAGCAATGAGACAAGGCGGTAACTACCAATTGGATACCACGAAATTGGGGAGAAAAGGGGTAAAAAAAAACATATTTTAAAAAAAATATATAGATATACAGTGGGGAGAACAAGTATTTGATACACTGCCGATTTTGCAGGTTTTCCTACTTACAAAGCATGTAGAGGTCTGTAATTTTTATCATAGGTACACTTCAACTGTGAGAGACGGAATCTAAAACAAAAATCCAGAAAATCACATTGTATGATTTTTAACTAATTAATTTGCATTTTATTGCATGACATAAGTATTTGATCACCTACCAACCAGTAAGAATTCCGTCTCTCACAGACCTGTTAGTTTTTCTTTAAGAAGCCCTCCTGTTCTCCACTCATTACCTGTATTAACTGCACCTGTTTGAACTCGTTACCTGTATAAAAGACACCTGTCCACACACTCAATCAAACAGACTCCAACCTCTCCACAATGGCCAAGACCAGAGAGCTGTGTAAGGACATCAGGGATAAAATTGTAGACCTGCACAAGGCTGGGATGGGCTACAGGACAATAGGCAAGCAGCTTGGGGAGAAGGCAACAACTGTTGGCGCAATTATTAGAAAATGGAAGAAGTTGAAGATGACGGTCAATCACCCTCGGTCTGGGGCTCCATGCAAGATCTCACCTCGTGGGGCATCAATGATCATGAGGAAGGTGAGGGATCAGCCCAGAACTACCCGGCAGGACCTGGTCAATGACCTGAAGAGAGCTGGGACCACAGTCTCAAAGAAAACCATTAGTAACACACTACGCCGTCATGGATTAAAATCCTGCAGCGTACACAAGGTCCCCCTGCTCAAGCCAGCGCATGTCCAGGCCCGTCTGAAGTTTGCCAATGACCAACTGGATGATCCAGAGGAGGAATGGGAGAAGGTCATGTGGTCTGATGAGACAAAAATAGAGCTTTTTGGTCTAAACTCCACTCGCCGTGTTTGGAAGAAGAAGAAGGATGAGTACAACCTCAAGAACACCATCCCAACCATGAAGCATGGAAGTGGAAACATCATTCTTTGGGGATGCTTTTCTGCAAAGGGGACAGGACGACTGCACCGTATTGAGGGGAGGATGGATGGGGCCATGTATCGCGAGATCTTGGCCAACAACCTCCTTCCCTCAGTAAGAGCATTGAAGATGGGTCGTAGCTGGGTCTTCCAGCATGACAACGACCCGAAACACACAGCCAGGGCAACTAAGGAGTGGCTCCGTAAGAAGCATTTCAAGGTCCTGGAGTGGCCTAGCCAGTCTCCAGATCTGAACCCAATAGAAAATCTTTGGAGGGAGCTGAAAGTCCGTATTGCCCAGCGACAGCCCCGAAACCTGAAGGATCTGGAGAAGGTCTGTATGGAGGAGTGGGCCAAAATCCCTGCTGCAGTGTGTGCAAACCTGGTCAAGAACTACAGGAAACGTATGATCTCTGTAATTGCAAACAAAGGTTTCTGTACCAAATATTAAGCTCTGCTTTTCTGATGTATCAAATACTTATGTCATGGAATAAAATGCAAATTAATTACTTAAAAATCATACAATGTGATTTTCTGGATTTTTGTTTTAGATTCCGTCTCTCACAGTTGAAGTGTACCTATGATCAAAATTACAGACCTCTACATGCTTTGTAAGTAGGAAAACCTGCAAAATCGACAGTGTATCAAATACTTGTTCTCCCCACTGTATATATGATTTCCCTTCACTGAAACTAAGGGGCCTAGCCCGAACCATGAAAAACAGCCCCAGACCATTATTCCTCCTCCACCAAACTTTACAGTTGGCATTGAGGCAGGTAGCGTTCTCCTGGCATCCGCCAAACCCAGATTCATCCGTCAGACTGCCAGAAGGGGAAGCATGATTCGTCACTCCAGAGAACGAGTTTCCACTGCTCCAGAGTCCAATGGTGGTGAGCTTTACACCACTCCAGCCGACGCTTGGCATTGCGCATGGTGATCTTAGGCTTGTGTGCGGCTGCTCGGCCATGGAAACCCATTTCATGAAGCTCCCGACGAACAGTTATTTTGCTGACGTTGCTTCCAGAGTCAGTTTAGTGAGTGTTGCAACCGAGAACAGATGATTTTTACGCGTTTCAGCACTGAGACAGTCCCGTTCTGTGAGCTTGTGTGGCCTACCACTTCGCGGCTGAGCCGTTGTTGCTCCTAGACGTTTCCACTTCACAATATCAGCACTTACAGTATATTTATTTTTATTGAACCTTTATTCAAGTCAGTTAAGAACAAATTCTTATTTACCATGACAACCTACCAAAAGGCAAAAGGCCTCCTGCGGGGACGGGAGATTACAAATAAAATATAAATATAGGACGAAACACACATCACGATAGGAGAGACACCATAATGAAGTAGTTCATTATCCTGAATTATATTTTCAGAGAATACAAATAAATGTCTCTGGTGTGTGAGATGGTACAGTAATATGGAATGAATATGTGGATAGTGTCTTGTTACTGGCTTTGTTTTGTGTTCTCAGAGATTTTATAGTTCATGTTGCTTGACCATTAAGTGCTCTGTAAATACTTTCATTGGCTTTCCCTGTAACCTATAATTGATTGTAATTCCCATAAAAGCGTTACCCTGGGTGCCAGCCGGTTTCTGCTTTAGCCAACTCGACTTGTTGTCGTCTTGCCAAATGACGTAGATAGCGCCATTGAATAGATCAGCTTTAATATTGCAGATAGAGTGTGGCTTCTATCAATGTAATTATCTGCATCATTTCCAATCCCCCATATATTTGGGAGTAAATATCTTTTGGGGGATACATACACTGTAACAAGAGTGTGCAAAGCTGTCATCAAGGCAAAGGGTGGCTACTTTGAAGAATCTCAAATAAAATATATTTAGATTTGTTTAACACTTTTTTGGTTATTACAATGTAGAAAATAGTAAAAATCAAGAAAAACCTTGAATGAGTAAGTGTGTCCAAACTTTTGACTAGTAGTGTATATGTATGTTGTTATATCATTCTGTTTTTATTGTAGTGTATACAGGGCCCTCTTGTAAAATAGATGTTTAATCTCAATGTGACTCCCTGTTTAAATAAAGGTTCAATAAAATTTTAATAAATAAAATACAGTACATTTGGAAAGTTTTCAGACCCCTTCCCTTTTTCCACAATTTGTTATGTTACAGCTTTATTTTAAAATGGATTAAATCCCAAAAAAATGCATCATCAATGTACACACAATACCCCACAATGACAAAGCTAAAACACGATTTTAGAAATGTTTTCAAATTTATTTTTTAAAATTCATTAAGTATTCAGACCATTTGCTATGATTGAACATGATTTGGAAATGCACACACCTGTCTATATAAGGTCCCACAGGTGCATGTCAGTGCATGTCAGACAAAACCCAAGCCATGAGGTCGAAGGAATTTGAGCTCTGAGACAGGATTGTGTCGAGGCACAGATCTGGGGAAGGGTACCAAAACATTTCTGCAGCATTGAAGGTCCCCAAGAACACAGCGGCCTCCATCATTCTTAAATGGAAGAAGTTCGGAACCACCAAGACTCCTAGAGCTGGCTGCCTGGCCAAACTGAGCAATCGGGGGAGAAGGGCCTTGGTCAGGGAGGTGATCAAGAACCCGATGGCCACTCTGGCAGAGCTCCAGAGTTCCTCTGTGGAGATGGGAGAACCTTCCAGAAAGACAACCAGCTCTGCAGCACTCCACCAATCAGGCCTTTATGGTAGAGGCCAGACGGAAGCCACTCCTCAGTAAAAGGCACATGACAGCCCGCTTGGAGTTCACCAAAATAAACCTAAAGGACTCTCAGACCATGAGAAACAAGATTGTCTGTTCTGATGAAACCAAGATTGAACTCTTTGGCCTGAATGCCAAGCATCACGTCTGGAGGAAACCTGGCACCATCCCTACGGTGAAGCAAGGTGGTGGCAGCATCATGCTGTGGGGATGGTTTTCATTGGCAGGGACTGGGAGACTAGTCAGGATTGAGTGAAAGAGAATGGAGCAAAGTACAGAGAGATCCTTGATGAAAACCTGCTCAAGACCTCAGACTGGGGGCAAAGGTTCACCTTCCAACAGGACAACGATCCTAAGCACACAGCCAAGACAACGCAGGAGTGGTTTTGGGACAAGTCTCTGAATATCCTTGAGTTGCCCAGCCAGAGCCCGGACTTGAACCCAATCGAACATCTCTGTAAAGACCTGAAAATAGCTGTTTTGCGACGCTCCTCATCCAACCTGACAAAGCTTAAGAGGATCTGCAGAGAAGAATGGGAGAAACTCCCCAAATACAGGTGTGCCGAGCTTTTAGCGTCATACCCAAGAAGACTCGAGGCTGTAATCACTGCCAAAGGTGCTTCAACAAAGTACTGAGTAAAGAGTCAGAATACTTTTGTAAATGTGATATTTCCAGGTTTTTTTTAACTAAATTTGCAAACATTTATAAAATCCTATTTTTGCTTCGTCATTATGGGGTGTGTAGATTATGGGGTGTATAATCCATTTTAGAATAAGGCTGTAACGTAACAAAATGTTGAAAAAGTCAAAGGGTCTTAATACTTTCCGAAAGCACTATCCATACTATATACATTTTACAGACACATTATATTTTACATTAGTTATCTATTTTTTTGTTGTTAAAAGTAGAGCACCAAATAGGGAGTTAGTGTATTGATGATGATTTCCCTGAGGAGGATAAGTTCTGAGGGTTTAAAATGGCCGCTGTCCCCTCCCACCTCCTTATTGCTGGTTAATTATAGCCTGCAATGTGGTAACCGTAGTGACAGCCTGGGTGGCAGCCACGGCAACCAACCAACCAAGTGGCCTTTCCCATTTGACTTTCACAGCAGTGCTTCGCAATGACAGGTTACTGGAGGTCACAGTCATACAAACCCTGTAAGGAAGGAAACAACGTTCTAAGCGGTTAACGCGTGTACATTTCACTGACCATTGACTAGATTAGCTTGAAACTTCAAGTAAAAGCTACAATTGCATTTCTTCTAGGGTCCTCGATTCTTCAGGGACTTTTGGTAATGTGAAATGTAAATGTAGTGGACAGTAAACAAGGAGACCACAGATTTAGACCATGAACAGAATCATACATATACTGGACTGTATTTGCTCATGAGGCTGATAAACCAGCCAATCGGATCCTGACAAAGACTCAGTTATTGGTCAAAACATAATCTATTGTATAGAAAAATACCATTGGGGATATCTAGCAGTGTGAAGGTGGATATATTTAGTTTTTGTCTCTGTGGTTCCTCCTAGCTGGCAGTGCCCCACAGTGAGGACTGGGCACGTTTCGCCCGTACCCTGATGGAGATCAAGGCCAACCGGGCCGACGGCGAGGAGGAAGGGCCTGTGGAACTGACGCCATAGGATTGAACGAATCACTGCAGGATCCAATGGGATCAGCGAGCATCGCCAGGCACACTGGGCGGGTCACTAGGCGATCCAGCCCATCAGAAGGCTTTGTTCTCACACCTTTATGACATGATTACACACACCTGTCAAAGCAGCAGCATGTGTTTCTAGACCCCGCCCCCCGCCGTCTCTCTGTGACAGCTACGGGTCGTGTTCTCCTGTTCAGCCGTTGCTGACGCATGCCAGATCTTACAACACTTGGATAGGCATTTTACGTATCAGCTAACCACATCATATGTTATAGTAATCTGGTGCCCGACTGCACAGTCGATGAAGTGGCAAGCAACCATTGGTTGATGCACGCAACGTCTGAGCAGGGGAACACGACCACTATTCCAGCAGTGTGTTCAGGCTACAACGTGCTTCTCTCTACTGTATTAACGTAACTGTTTTTGTGTTCATTTATGTTAATATATGTTAGTCGTATAAGCACCTCGGGCCTCTTTATAATTTACTATATTAAT
Source organism: Salvelinus alpinus (assembly GCF_045679555.1). Lineage (NCBI taxonomy): Eukaryota > Metazoa > Chordata > Actinopteri > Salmoniformes > Salmonidae > Salvelinus > Salvelinus alpinus. Next base: position 20,840,955 of record NC_092114.1, on the reverse strand, counting down.
TATTTATTGATTCACTTACTGTATGTGGTCAGTTGTCTTACAGTGCTCAGAACCTAAGTGAATCCCATATCCAATCATAGGTCTTACTACAGCTGTGAAGCGCTGTGAAACTAGCAGTGAGAACAGTTCGACAGGGCCTATAGGTCTCTATGCTGTCATGTTACAGAAGTCTCATGTTCACGGTGCTTTTGTTGTGCTTCTCTCAGTATCCAACCCCCTGCGTGCATGCAACACATTTATAGGTTCTTACAGCTTCGTAGATATGTTCTAATATGTTGTGGATGTCTGTAACTGCTTTATGTCAATGTTATAGGGCTCTAATGTGAGGATTATTGCACTGTCCATGGCTACAGGCCTAAGAAACTAATTCTAGTTTAGCACTTTGTTTAGAGTGTGTGCCTGCTGTTTATCATGATATATCTGCCAATAAATCATGGCTGAAGAACTGTTCACTTGTTGTTGAACTACATAGTGTCACAAGTTGGACATTTATCTGTTATGATTCTCTCTTACCAGGTGTCAAGCTTTTCCCTGAATTGTCGCACCACAACATACCACCTTGTAAAAGAACACACACTTTGTTTACTAACGTTAGACGTTTCTCTTTCATTTTATTAGTACATGTACACTGAGTGTACAAAACATTGACAGACTGACCAGGTGAATCCAAATGAAAGTTACTGTATGATCCCTTATTGATGTCACCTGTTAAATCCACGTCAATCAGCGTAGGCAAAGGGGAGGAGACAAGTTAAAGAAGGATTTTTAAGCCTGGAGACAATTAAGACATGAATTATGTATGTGTGCCATTCAATGTGCAAGACAACAGATTTAAATGCCTTTGAACGGGGTATGGTAGTAGGTGCCAGGCGCACCGGTTTGAGTGTGTCAAGAACTGCAACACTGCTGGGTTTTTCACACTCAACAGTTTCCCGTGTGTATCAAGATAATCCACCACCCAGAGGACACCCAGCCAACTTGACAGAACTGTGGGAAGCATTGGAGTCAACATGGGCCGGCATCCCTGTGGAACGCTTTCGACACCTTGTAGAGTCCATGCCCCGACGAATTGAAGCTGTTCTGGGGGCAAAAGGGGGTGCAACTCAATATTAGGAAGGTGTTCTTAATGTTTAGTACACTCAGTGTATATCAATATTGCTGCCATACATACAGTAAGGCACAATTATTACACACCATATAATACTCCTCTCCTGTACAAGTTTAAATACGGGCGTCTTGCATGACAACGAGCAGCTAGTATAGTATAGTGTACTATAGAGTAATGTAGTGTAGCGTAGTATAGCTAGTCAGTGACATCTTTCTGCTCTGCTGTGCCCTGACTCTTTAAATAGACATTAATTCAACACACAACAGTTTGAGCTGACAGACAAGTCAACTTAGGATAACAGGCAGTACAGTACCGTTGTAGTAGTAATACCGTGTGCAAATGGTGGTAACACTGAACACTATGTTTTACATTCAAGTGTTTGGTCAATATTTTTCATGATCAAGATTATTCCTGTTTTTGCTTCACAGTATCCAAAAAGCAACTCGGCGAACCGTATCAATATGAAAATATGTCTCTCTGTTCGTTCTCATATGTACAGTGGAATCATTGTTCGGATGTGCATGCTTGTGTTACTTTCCCCATCGATAACATCACATTTAACATGGAAATAAAAACATGTCCATTTGACGGATAGAACCTCAACAGAATAAGCTCTAATCAGACAAACTCTCTGGTGAAAGACAGTAAAATCACCTTATATGGTTAGGCCGGGATTCAAACAAAGGCTTTTTTGTCGACAAGCACATTGCACTGTCAACCGGACATTGACATTCATGGTAAACGCTATGCATGTCGGCTCAAGCATAAATGACCTTAAAAAATCAAGTGCAATGCGCTTGTTGACAATGCATCTTTGAATAAGTCCCGGCTTTAGTGATGATGTAATGAGGAAGCAGTCCAGATCTAATTCAAGTCCTGGCCAGACCCTCTCCAACTCTGTTAAAAGACCAACCAGAACGACACCACTCTAGACACACAATGTCAGTACTGTAGCTATTACTTAGGGCTATATCTAATCAGTATCACGGAAATTCAGCGTTACAGCGTGATTTCAATTTAATGGCAACGCTTCCGCGTCAGAGGAGACTGCATTCATGGTAAATGCTGCAGATGTCGGCTCAATAGGAAATGATTTTTACATTTCTAGCTTCAGCGACACAGATTGAATAGAGCCCTTGATCGCCACAATAAGACTAACTCAAAAAGTCATCTTTACGGGTAGATGAGACTAAAACAGAAGCTAAACCAACCTGATGTGTTTTTAGAGCATGACGTATAAAGGTTGTTTCAAGCATTTCTTAATATTTTTTGTTGTTGTCTCATATCAACTAAAACATAGATACATATTTTCCTTTAAAGCCTAAAGAGGCACATCATACTAGTCAGAATGTGCCTCTCTTTCGGGTGGAATATTCAAAGTGCTCAACGGGGCGGGGGTGGGAGGGAGAGGGTGTAACGATTGCGCGTGTGCTCTATTCTGCCCCCTACGTGTGATCAGAGGAAGTTCAATTCAAGGGGCGTCCTCCTTGGACGGGGGGATTACATGTACGTTGTATCTTGGGAGGTGGAGTCCAAATTTGCTTTCGATGCCAGCGAACGTAGCCATGGCCAACCTGAAGCCTCCGATGTGGTCGGGACTGGGCGCCGGCATGCTGATCCGAGACTTGGGAGTCGGCTCCGAGCCAGATGGTTTTCTGTGGTGTGGAGAGAGAGGGAGGGGGAGGAGAGAGGAGGGAGGAGAGAGAGGGTAAAGGAGGGAGCAGGGAGGTGGAGAGAGGGAGGGGGAAGAGGAGCAAGGAGGAGAGAGATATGGAGGAGGGAGGGTGAGAGGAGAAAGGACAAGAGGGGGAGAGGGAGGAGGAGGGATTGGGGAGAGAGAGGGGGAGGAGGAAGGGAAAGACAGAGAGGGAAGGAGAAACAAGGGAGGAGAGAAAGAGAGAGACAGAAAAGAGAGAAACCAAAAGTGGAGGGGAAAAGAGATCGCGCGAGAGAGAGGGAAGAGTTAACAGAGTTTTTATATTAAACATTGTCCACCACAAAAAATAAACATATTAATCGAATATTAAGACTGGGCGAGGGAGCTATTTATTATTTTATTTTTCCTCAGAGCACTGGAACCAGAAATAAATGAATATCCCACAATGGTTCCATATACTACTTTCTGTGATATCTTTCCAATACAGACAAAAAGGAACACATTTCACACCCACAACACACCACCGACCAGTAGAGTATACACTGAGCGTTTTTCTGAACATGTCTGAGAATGGAGCAAAGTCTGTGAAGACTACACATTATGCATACAGTATGCATGTTATTTCAGAATAATTAGGACAGTTTGTTGGCTAACTCATTGGTCCTGATTTGTGAAAGAACCCAAAAGTATTTGACAAAATTCTGTCAATACAATTACATGTAGAGTATAATAATGAATGGAATGTATTTGGTGACGCTTATCCTAAAACTCTCCCCCTTGCCCTCCTGTCTCTGTCTCTTATTGGTCAATGGAACATTAGAGTGCATTCTAAAGAGTGACCAGTTTGTGCCACCTGGGAACATGAGCTCATTTTTACCCCGAAAAGCTTGAAAGAGAAAGAGCACAAGTCAAAGTGATTCTCTCTGTCTTACATCACAGCTCTGTATCTCTGTAGTTTAGGACTGTCCTACATCACAGCTCTGTATCTCTGTAGTTTAGGACTGTCCTACATCACAGCTCTGTATCTCTGTAGTTTAGGACTGTCCTACATCACAGCTCTGTATCTCTGTAGTTTAGGACTGTTCTACATCACAGCTCTGTATCTCTGTAGTTTAGGACTGTCCTACATCACAGCTCTGTATCTCTGTAGTTTAGGACTGTTCTACATCACAGCTCTGTATCTCTGTAGTTTAGAACTGTCCTACATCACAGCTCTGTATCTCTGTAGTTTTGAACTGTCCTACATCACAGCTCTGTATCTCTGTAATTTAGAACTGTCCTACATCATAGCTCTGTATCTCTGTAGTTTAGGACTGTCTTACATCACAGCTCTGTATCTCTGTAGTTTTGAACTGTCCTACATCACAGCTCTGTATCTCTGTAGTTTAGGACTGTCCTATATCACAGCTCTGTATCTCTGTAGTTTAGAACTGTCCTACATCACAGCTCTGTATCTCTGTAGTTTAGAACTGTCCTACATCACAGCTCTGGAGCTCTGTAGTTTAGAACTGTCCTACATCACAGCTCTGTATCTCTGTGGTTTAGGACTGTCCTACATCACAGCGCTGTATCTCTGTAGTTTAGAACTGTCCTACATCACAGCTCTGTATCTCTGTGGTTTAGGACTGTCATACATCACAGCTCTGTATCTCTGTAGTTTAGGACTGTGCTACATCACAGCTCTTTATCTCTGTAGTTTAGGACTGTCCTACATCACAGCTCTGGAGCTCTGTAGTTTAGGACTGTCCTACATCACAGCTCTGGAGCTCTGTAGTTTAGGACTGTCCTACATCACAGCTCTATCTCTGTAGTTTAGAACTGTGCTACATCACAGCTCTGTATCTCTGTAGTTTAGGACTGTCCTACATCACAGCTCTGGAGCTCTGTAGTTTAGGACTGTCCTACATCACAGCTCTGTATCTCTGTAGTTTAGGACTGTCCTACATCACAGCTCTGGAACTCTGTAGTTTAGGACTGTCCTACATCACAGCTCTGGAGCTCTGTAGTTTAGGACTGTCCTACATCACAGCTCTGGAGCTCTGTAGTTTAGGACTGTCCTACATCACAGCTCTGGAGCTCTATAGTTTAGGAAATGTCACATCAATCCCACCAAGTAATGGGCTGCGTCACAAACGGTGACCTATTCTCTTTATAGTGCACTGCTTTCGACCAGAGCCCTATAGGAACAGGGTGCCATTGGCATTGCAGACCAAGTAAATGGTTGAAGCTAGTCACCTGATCTACTCTGAAATTATTTTGGTCTCATGGCATTTCTTGTTCCTCTGGAGACAAAGAAGTGCACCCACATGATGGGTAGCCAAGCTTTTCATTTAACCCTCTGCATGGTTTTAAAAGGAAATCTATTCTTTGTATAACTACACATCTCTCTCCCTGTGTTGAAAGGCTGGCAGTAAAGTGCTGCTAGAAATGACCATGATTTTGTATCACACAGCAATAGTCAGTAGAAGCTATTATTCCCGACTGGACCATTCTGACATTTAGGTTTTTGGATTTCTCAGTCTTATTGTGTGATCCCTGAATTTCCTCAGCAAGACTGAGCACTCAAGTCTAATATCCGACAAGACATCAGGACCCTTATTCATGAGGTGTCTCAGAGTAAGAGTGCTGATATAGAATTGGTTATAATCTTATTATTTTAATAATAAATAAGATTATATGGATGGGGGGGTGGATCCTAGATCAGCCCTCCTATGCTGAGACACTTTATGAATACGGGCCAGGCTCATGTCATTCAGATGAGGAGAGGGAGGAGTTCTGACTTACTGTCCGCCGAAGTCCACGTAGAACCACCTCTGCAGGAGTTCATAGGTCACTAGGGTGACCCCAAACTGAGGTGAGGACCGGAACACTCGGGCTACAGTGAAAAACCACAACTCTCAATAACACTATTTCACTATTACACTACTGTGCCATTTATATCACGTCATCAGATATTAATAAAAATGTGGTGATACCTCCTGCTCCTTTCCAGAAGGCCCGTGGTCCCTCCTCCTTCAGAATCTTCCAGAAACAGTCAACAAGGCCACTGTACGTGGTCTGGCCAGCACGGGCCGCCACTTGTAGCCTGGTCTTGATAACATCGGCTGGGGTCACCAGGGAGGCCGCGGGCATACCTAAGGAGAGAACACCTCACTCAGCACTTGTTAGCACTGTATTGGTTCTGTTATCCTGCACCAGTGTTGGTACTGTCTGTGAAGGTAGTGGTTCTGTTATCCTGCATCAGTGTTGGTACTGTCTGTGAAGGTAGTGGTTCTGTTATCCTGCATCAGTGTTGGTACTGTCTGTGAAGGTAGTGGTTCTGTTATCCTGCACCAGTGTTGGTACTGTCTGTGAAGGTAGTGGTTCTGTTATCCTGCATCAGTGTTGGTACTGTCTGTGAAGGTAGTGGTGCTGTTATCCTGCATCAGTGTTGGTACTGTCTGTGAAGGTAGTGGTTCTGTTATCCTGCATCAGTGTTGGTACTGTCTGTGAAGGTAGTGGTTCTGTTATCCTGCATCAGTGTTGGTACTGTCTGTGAATGTAGTGGTTCTGTTATCCTGCATCAGTGTTGGTACTGTCTGTGAAGGTAGTGGTTCTGTTATCCTGCATCAGTGTTGGTACTGTCTGTGAAGGTAGTGGTTCTGTTATCCTGCATCAGTGTTGGTACTGTCTGTGAATGTAGTGGTTCTGTTATCCTGCATCAGTGTTGGTACTGTCTGTGAATGTAGTGGTTCTGTTATCCTGCATCAGTGTTGGTACTGTCTGTGAATGTAGTGGTTCTGTAATCCTGCATCAGTGTTGGTACTGTCTGTGAAGGTAGTGGTTCTGTTATCCTGCATCAGTGTTGGTACTGTCTGTGAAGGTAGTGGTTCTGTTATCCTGCATCAGTGTTGGTACTGTCTGTGAAGGTAGTGGTTCTGTTATCCTGCATCAGTGTTGGTACTGTCTGTGAATGTAGTGGTTCTGTTATCCTGCATCAGTGTTGGTACTGTCTGTGAATGTAGTGGTTCTGTTATCCTGCATCAGTGTTGGTACTGTCTGTGAATGTAGTGGTTCTGTTATCCTGCATCAGTGTTGGTACTGTCTGTGAATGTAGTGGTTCTGTTATCCTGCATCAGTGTTGGTACTGTCTGTGAATGTAGTGGTTCTGTTATCCTCCATCAGTGTTGGTACTGTCTGTGAATGTAGTGGTTCTGGTATCCTGCATCAGTGTTGGTACTGTCTGTGAATGTAGTGGTTCTGGTATCCTGCATCAGTGTTCGTACTGTCTGTGAATGTAGTGGTTCTGTTATCCTGCATCAGTGCTGTCTGTGAATGTAGTGGTTCTGTTATCCTGTATCAGTGTTAGTACTGTCTGTGAATGTAGTGGTTCTGTTATCCTGTATCAGTGTTAGTACTGTCTGTGAATGTAGTGGTTCTGTTATCCTGCATCAGTGCTGTCTGTGAATGTAGTTGTTCTGTTATCCTGCATCAGTGCTGTCTGTGAATGTAGTTGTTCTGTTATCCTGCATCAGTACTGTCTATGAATGTAGTGGTTCTGTTATCCTGCATCAGTCTCCATATTGTCTGTGAATGTAGTGGTTCTGTTATCCTGCATCAGTACTGTCTCTGAATGTAGTTGTTCTGTTACTGTCTCTGAATGTAGTTGTTCTGTTATCCTCCATCAGTACTGTCTGTGAATGTAGTGGTTCTGTTATCCTGCATCAGTCTCCATATTGTCTGTGAATGTAGTGGTTCTGTTATCCTGCATCAGTACTGTCTCTGAATGTAGTTGTTCTGTTATCCTGAATCAGTACTGTCTGTGAATGTAGTGGTTCTGTTATACTGCATCAGTACTGTCTGTGAATGTAGTTGTTCTGTTATCCTGCATCAGTACTCTATCTGAATGTAGTGGTTCTGTTATCCTGCATCAGTGCTGTCTCTGAATGTAGTGGTTCTGTTATCCTGCATCAGTACTGTCGCTGGATGTAGTTGTTCTGTTATCCTGTATCAGTGTCAGTACTGTCTGTGAGTGTAGTGTAGTGGTTCTGTTATCCTGCATCAGTGTTAGTACTGTCTGTGAATGTAGTGGGTCTGTTATCCTGTATCAGTGTTAGTACTGTCTGTGATTGTAGTGGTTCTGTTTTCCTGCATCAGTGGTCTGTGAATGTAGTAGTTCAGTTATCCTGTATCAGTCTCTGTGTTGTCTGTGAATGGAGTGGTTCTGTTATCCTGCATCAGTCTCCGTATTGTCTGTGAATATAGTGGTTCTGTTATCCTGCATCAGTGTTAGATCTGTCTGTGAATGTAGTGGTTCTGTTATCCTGCATCAGTCTCCATATTGTCTGTGAATGTAGTGGTTCTGTTATCCTGCATCAGTGTTAGTACTGTCTGTGAATGTAGTGGTTCTGTTATCCTGCATCAGTGCTGTCTGTGAATGTAGTGGTTCTGTTATCCTGCATCAGTGCTGTCTCTGAATGTAGTGGTTCTGTTATCCTGCATCAGTGCTGTCTGTGAATGTAGTAGGTCTGTTATCCTGCATCAGTGTTGGTACTGTCTGTGAATGTAGTGGTTCTGTTATCCTGCATCAGTGTTGGTACTGTCTGTGAATGTAGTGGTTCTTTTATCCTGCATCAGTGTTGGTACTGTCTGTGAATGTAGTGGTTCTGTTATTCTGCATCAGTGTTGGTACTGTCTGTGAATGTAGTGGTTCTGGTATCCTGCATCAGTGTTCGTACTGTCTGTGAATGTAGTGGTTCTGTTATCCTGCATCAGTGCTGTCTGTGAATGTAGTCGTTCTGTTATCCTGTATCAGTGTTAGTACTGTCTGTGAATGTAGTGGTTCTGTTATCCTGTATCAGTGTTAGTACTGTCTGTGAATGTAGTGGTTCTGTTATCCTGCATCAGTGCTGTCTATGAATGTAGTGGTTCTGTTATCCTGCATCAGTCTCCATATTGTCTGTGAATGTAGTGGTTCTGTTATCCTGCATCAGTACTGTCTCTGAATGTAGTTGTTCTGTTATCCTGCATCAGTACTGTCTGTGAATGTAGTGGTTCTGTTATACTGCATCAGTACTGTCTGTGAATGTAGTTGTTCTGTTATCCTGCATCAGTACTCTATCTGAATGTAGTGGTTCTGTTATCCTGCATCAGTGCTGTCTCTGAATGTAGTTGTTCTGTTATCCTGCATCAGTACTCTATCTGAATGTAGTGGTTCTGTTATCCTGCATCAGTACTGTCTCTGAATGTAGTTGTTCTGTTATCTTGCATCAGTACTGTCGCTGGATGTAGTTGTTCTGTTATCCTGCATCAGTGTTAGTACTGTCTGTGAATGTAGTGGGTCTGTTATCCTGTATCAGTGTTAGTACTGTCTGTGATTGTAGTGGTTCTGTTTTCCTGCATCAGTGGTCTGTGAATGTAGTAGTTCTGTTATCCTGCATCAGTACTGTCTCTGAATGTAGTGGTTCAGTTATCCTGTATCAGTCTCTGTGTTGTCTGTGAATGGAGTGGTTCTGTTATCCTGCATCAGTCTCCGTATTGTCTGTGAATATAGTGGTTCTGTTATCCTGCATCAGTGTTAGTACTGTCTGTGAATGTAGTGGTTCTGTTATCCTGCATCAGTGCTGTCTGTGAATGTAGTGGTTCTGTTATCCTGCATCAGTGCTGTCTCTGAATGTAGTGGTTATGTTATCCTGCATCAGTGCTGTCTGTGAATGTAGTAGGTCTGTTATCCTGCATCAGTGTTGGTACTGTCTGTGAATGTAGTGGTTCTGTTATCTTGCATCAGTGCTGTCTGTGAATGTAGTAGGTCTGTTATCCTGCATCAGTGTTGGTACTGTCTGTGAATGTAGTGGTTCTGTTATCCTGCATCAGTGCTGTCTCTGAATGTAGTGGTTCTGTTATCCTGCATCAGTGCTGTCTGTGAATGTAGTGGGTCTGTTATCCTGCATCAGTGTTGGTACTGTCTGTGAATGTAGTGGTTCTGTTATCCTGCATCAGTGTTAGTACTGTCTGTGAATGTAGTGGTTCTGTTATCCTGCATCAGTCTCTGTATTGTCTGTGAATTTAGTGGTTCTGTTATCCTGCATCAGTCTCCATATTGTCTGTGAATGTAGTGGTCCTGTTATCCTGCATCAGTCTCCATATTGTCTGTGAATGTAGTGGTCCTGTTATCCTGCATCAGTCTCCATATTGTCTGTGAATGTAGTGGTCCTGTTATCCTGCATCAGTCTCCATATTGTCTGTGAATGTAGTGGTCCTGTTATCCTGCATCAGTCTCCATATTGTCTGTGAATGTAGTGGTTCTGTTATCCTGCATCAGTCTTTGTACTGTCTGTGAATGTAGTGGTTCTGTTATCCTGCATCAGTCTCCGTATTATCTGTGAATGTAGTGGTTCTGTTATCCTGCATCAGTCTTTGTACTGTCTGTGAATGTAGTGGTTCTGTTATCCTGCATCAGTCTCCGTATTATCTGTGAATGTAGTGGTTCTGTTATCCTGCATCAGTCTCCGTATTATCTGTGAATGTAGTGGTTCTGTTATCCTGCATCAGTCTTTGTACTGTCTGTGAATGTAGTGGTTCTGTTATCCTGCATCAGTCTCCGTATTATCTGTGAATGTAGTGGTTCTGTTATCCTGCATCAGTGCTGTCTGTGAATGTAGTTGTTCTGTTATCCTGCATCAGTGCTGTCTGTGAATGTAGTTGTTCTGTTATCCTGCATCAGTACTGTCTATGAATGTAGTGGTTCTGTTATCCTGCATCAGTCTCCATATTGTCTGTGAATGTAGTGGTTCTGTTATCCTGCATCAGTACTGTCTCTGAATGTAGTTGTTCTGTTATCCTCCATCAGTACTGTCTGTGAATGTAGTGGTTCTGTTATCCTGCATCAGTCTCCATATTGTCTGTGAATGTAGTGGTTCTGTTATCCTGCATCAGTACTGTCTCTGAATGTAGTTGTTCTGTTATCCTGAATCAGTACTGTCTGTGAATGTAGTGGTTCTGTTATACTGCATCAGTACTGTCTGTGAATGTAGTTGTTCTGTTATCCTGCATCAGTACTCTATCTGAATGTAGTGGTTCTGTTATCCTGCATCAGTGCTGTCTCTGAATGTAGTGGTTCTGTTATCCTGCATCAGTACTGTCGCTGGATGTAGTTGTTCTGTTATCCTGTATCAGTGTCAGTACTGTCTGTGAGTGTAGTGTAGTGGTTCTGTTATCCTGCATCAGTGTTAGTACTGTCTGTGAATGTAGTGGGTCTGTTATCCTGTATCAGTGTTAGTACTGTCTGTGATTGTAGTGGTTCTGTTTTCCTGCATCAGTGGTCTGTGAATGTAGTAGTTCAGTTATCCTGTATCAGTCTCTGTGTTGTCTGTGAATGGAGTGGTTCTGTTATCCTGCATCAGTCTCCGTATTGTCTGTGAATATAGTGGTTCTGTTATCCTGCATCAGTGTTAGATCTGTCTGTGAATGTAGTGGTTCTGTTATCCTGCATCAGTCTCCATATTGTCTGTGAATGTAGTGGTTCTGTTATCCTGCATCAGTGTTAGTACTGTCTGTGAATGTAGTGGTTCTGTTATCCTGCATCAGTGCTGTCTGTGAATGTAGTGGTTCTGTTATCCTGCATCAGTGCTGTCTCTGAATGTAGTGGTTCTGTTATCCTGCATCAGTGCTGTCTGTGAATGTAGTAGGTCTGTTATCCTGCATCAGTGTTGGTACTGTCTGTGAATGTAGTGGTTCTGTTATCCTGCATCAGTGTTGGTACTGTCTGTGAATGTAGTGGTTCTTTTATCCTGCATCAGTGTTGGTACTGTCTGTGAATGTAGTGGTTCTGTTATTCTGCATCAGTGTTGGTACTGTCTGTGAATGTAGTGGTTCTGGTATCCTGCATCAGTGTTCGTACTGTCTGTGAATGTAGTGGTTCTGTTATCCTGCATCAGTGCTGTCTGTGAATGTAGTCGTTCTGTTATCCTGTATCAGTGTTAGTACTGTCTGTGAATGTAGTGGTTCTGTTATCCTGTATCAGTGTTAGTACTGTCTGTGAATGTAGTGGTTCTGTTATCCTGCATCAGTGCTGTCTATGAATGTAGTGGTTCTGTTATCCTGCATCAGTCTCCATATTGTCTGTGAATGTAGTGGTTCTGTTATCCTGCATCAGTACTGTCTCTGAATGTAGTTGTTCTGTTATCCTGCATCAGTACTGTCTGTGAATGTAGTGGTTCTGTTATACTGCATCAGTACTGTCTGTGAATGTAGTTGTTCTGTTATCCTGCATCAGTACTCTATCTGAATGTAGTGGTTCTGTTATCCTGCATCAGTGCTGTCTCTGAATGTAGTTGTTCTGTTATCCTGCATCAGTACTCTATCTGAATGTAGTGGTTCTGTTATCCTGCATCAGTACTGTCTCTGAATGTAGTTGTTCTGTTATCTTGCATCAGTACTGTCGCTGGATGTAGTTGTTCTGTTATCCTGCATCAGTGTTAGTACTGTCTGTGAATGTAGTGGGTCTGTTATCCTGTATCAGTGTTAGTACTGTCTGTGATTGTAGTGGTTCTGTTTTCCTGCATCAGTGGTCTGTGAATGTAGTAGTTCTGTTATCCTGCATCAGTCTCTGTGTTGTCTGTGAATGTAGTGGTTCAGTTATCCTGTATCAGTCTCTGTGTTGTCTGTGAATGGAGTGGTTCTGTTATCCTGCATCAGTCTCCGTATTGTCTGTGAATATAGTGGTTCTGTTATCCTGCATCAGTGTTAGTACTGTCTGTGAATGTAGTGGTTCTGTTATCCTGCATCAGTGCTGTCTGTGAATGTAGTGGTTCTGTTATCCTGCATCAGTGCTGTCTCTGAATGTAGTGGTTATGTTATCCTGCATCAGTGCTGTCTGTGAATGTAGTAGGTCTGTTATCCTGCATCAGTGTTGGTACTGTCTGTGAATGTAGTGGTTCTGTTATCTTGCATCAGTGCTGTCTGTGAATGTAGTAGGTCTGTTATCCTGCATCAGTGTTGGTACTGTCTGTGAATGTAGTGGTTCTGTTATCCTGCATCAGTGCTGTCTCTGAATGTAGTGGTTCTGTTATCCTGCATCAGTGCTGTCTGTGAATGTAGTGGGTCTGTTATCCTGCATCAGTGTTGGTACTGTCTGTGAATGTAGTGGTTCTGTTATCCTGCATCAGTACTGTCTGTGAATGTAGTGGTTCTGTTATCCTGCATCAGTCTCTGTATTGTCTGTGAATTTAGTGGTTCTGTTATCCTGCATCAGTCTCCATATTGTCTGTGAATGTAGTGGTCCTGTTATCCTGCATCAGTCTCCATATTGTCTGTGAATGTAGTGGTCCTGTTATCCTGCATCAGTCTCCATATTGTCTGTGAATGTAGTGGTCCTGTTATCCTGCATCAGTCTCCATATTGTCTGTGAATGTAGTGGTCCTGTTATCCTGCATCAGTCTCCATATTGTCTGTGAATGTAGTGGTTCTGTTATCCTGCATCAGTCTTTGTACTGTCTGTGAATGTAGTGGTTCTGTTATCCTGCATCAGTCTCCGTATTATCTGTGAATGTAGTGGTTCTGTTATCCTGCATCAGTCTCTGTACTGTCTGTGAATGTAGTGGTTCTGTTATCCTGCATCAGTCTCCGTATTATCTGTGAATGTAGTGGTTCTGTTATCCTGCATCAGTCTTTGTACTGTCTGTGAATGTAGTGGTTCTGTTATCCTGCATCAGTCTCTGTATTGTCTGTGAATTTAATGGTTCTGTTATCCTGCATCAGTCTCCGTATTGTCTGTGAATGTAGTGGTTCTGTTATCCTGCATCAGTCTCTGTATTGTCTGTGAATTTAATGGTTCTGTTATCCTGCATCAGTCTCCGTATTGTCTGTGAATGTAGTGGTTCTGTTATCCTGCATCACTATTTCTGCTCAATCTGAATGTATATGTTTCTACTGTTGGGTTATATAAAGGGCATACTTGAACCCGTTATACAAATGTCATACTTTAACCCGTTGCACTGTGTACTCCATGTACACTACTGTTCAAAAGTTTGGGGTCACTTAGAAATGTCCTTGTTTTTTGAAAGAAAAGCACATTTTTTGTCCATTAAAATAACATCAAATTAATCCGAAATACAGTGTAGACATTGTTAATGTATTAAATGACTGTTGTAGCTGGAAACGGCAGATTTTTTTTATGGGCTATCTACATAGGTGTACAAAGGCCCATTACCAGCAACCATCATTCCTGTGTTCCAACGGCACGTTGTGTTAGCTAATCCAAGTTTATCATTTTAAAAGGCTAATTGATCATTAGAAAACCCTTTTGCAATTATATTTGCACAGCTGAAAAATGTTGCAAAGAAAGAGCCATATCTCAGTAGGCCAATAAAAAGAAAATATTAAGATGGGCAAAACAACACAGACACTGGACAGAGGAACTCTGCCTAGAAGGCCAGCATCCCAGAGTCGCCTCCTCACTATTGATGTTGAGACTGGTGTTTTGCGGGTACTATTTAATGAAGCTGCCAGTTGAGGACTTGTGAGGTATCTATTTCTCAAACTAGACACTCAAATGTACTTGTCCTCTTGCTCAGTTGTTCACCGGGGCCTCCCACTCCTCTTTCTATTCTGGTTAGAGCCAGTTTGCGCTGTTCTGTGAAGGGAGTAGTACACAGCGCTGTACGAGATCTTCAGTTTCTTGGCAATTTCTCACATGGCATAGCCTTCATTTCTCAGAACAAGAATAGACTGACGAGTTTCAGAAGAAAGTCCTTTGTTTCTGGCCATTTTGAGCCTGTAATCAAACCCGCAAATGCTGATGCTCCAGATACTCAACTAGTCAAAAGAAGGCCAGTTTTATTGCTTCTTTAATCAGAACAACAGTTTTCAGCTGTGCTAACATAATTGCAAAAGGGTTTTCTAATGATCAATTATTCTTTTATGATAAAAATGATCAACTTGGATTAGCTAACACAACATGCCATTGGAACACAGGAGTGATGGTTGCTGATAATGGGCCTCTGTACGCCTATGTAGATATCCCATTAAAAATCAGCCGTTTCCAGCTACAATAGTCATTTACAACATTAACAATGTCTACACTGTATTTCTGATCAATTTGATGTTATTTTAATGAACAAAAAAAATATTTTTCTTTCAAAAACAAGGACATTTCTAAGTGACCCCAAACTTTTGAAGGGTAGTGTACATCATGTGTATGACCAATAACCAAACTCGAACTCGCAATGAGATTTTTTATCTCACTCCTCTTGTCTACCTTTGTACTTATTTCAAAACATCATCATATCCTACTTTCATTTGAGCCTTTGGTCATCTGAATGAGGACCAGTCATATGTAAAACTACTCTCTTGATCCTTCCCACAGAAAGTTGTGTACGATCAGAAAAATACATTAGAAAACTCCATTGGCTCTACTATGTAATGTTCATGGTTTTCTCCTGCAACGGGCAGACAATACGAGGTAATGAGATGGACACACAAAAGCGTCCCACGTGCCAGTGACTGGTGACTGGGGGCCCCATGCGGGCAGCCCTCTCCAGCCACTTCAACTATGAATGGCATCAATCATCAATGGCTGCTTTTGACCACCACGCACAGTCATTACCATCACCGGCCTCTTCACCAGCTAGTCACACAGGCTACATGTCTTCAAACTAAACGAGCCATTCAATTCAACCACTGATCAACTCACTCACTGCAAATGTGACAGAACTGGAAAGACCACCTGCACTGATATCCTTCACATGAGAGGGCAGGAGATAAGAGGACAGGAGGGGAGAGCAGAGGGGGGAGGAGAGGAGGGGAGAGGAGTGAAGAGGAAGGGGGAGGAGAGGAGTGGAGAAGAAAGGGGAGGAGAGGAGGGAAAGGGAGAAGAGAGGAGAACTCAACTGGTTTCACAGCACATTCAAAGTGCTAAGGAGACTCAGCGAAGCACCTCAAAACACAGGAACAGTCTTAAATCTCCCTCTCAAAGCTACCTCAGAAAGTCTATTCCTCTACAGCCAGAGAGAGAGAGAGAGAGAGAGAGCAGGAGGAGGAGGAACTGGGAGATGACCAGCTCTGCAGTGTGTTGTGGGATCAGGGGGTCTATATAATGCAGCCCAAACTGAGTGTGTAATTAAATTTCCTGAGCCGACAAAAAAAGCGTTAATTGCTAAAAAAGCTTAATCCGCTGATAAATATAGAAAGGATTGATAAATATTATGAGCAAATGAAAAATCATAAACTGCATTTCAGGTTTCTAACCTAGCTCCCGGACCCGGTCGAGGGAATTACCAAAATAAGACGAAGGGGGAGATTGGGAGTAGGAATGTCTTTTTAGATTTATATGACTTTTCCATGTACTGTAGCGCCATGATCGCTGCTCACTCAGCGCTGAAGAGCAGAACTACAGCACTGACCGACATATCCCTCACGATTCAAAATAAATATGAACCCTTTTCTTTTGACCTTCCAAACCACCCTGGCTTGGCTTCTGCACTCGCCTTCTTACACGCTGTTTTCTTTAAGATAAACCCACTCAAATAAAAATATTCAAACTACAGACTCGCTCCAGATCATAGTTTTAAGCAGGAAGAGGAGACAGAGACCTGGAAGACTGTGGATCAAAACTGTCTTTCCTCCGGGTTGTGACATCTGTTGATGGCCGACACAGCTCCTCATCCTCCCTCAGCGCCTCACCCTTAACACTCCTAACACACAGGCTGCCTCTCAACAGGCACCCTATTCCCTATATAGTGCACTACTTTTGACCAAAAAGTCAAAGTACTACTGGCCATGGTCAAAAGTAGGGCACTATACAGGGAACAGGTTGGCAGTTGGGGCAGAGCTCAGGCTGCCAGTTCCTATATGTTAGCAGAGAATAGTCTCCCATCCTATTGAAACCCTGTTGGCAGGCAGGCGGTTGGTCTCTCTGGGCTCTGTCTGTTCACTCAGCGCTTAGCTCCAAACCCCAGCCTCCAGCCAATCGCTGAGCACTCTAATTAGGGACGACCACGATGGAGCCTGCGGTCGCCGGTGGCTACTGGGGTCTTAGGCCTGGAGCTGGGAGGCTGGGAGGGATAGAGGAATGGGAATGGAGGGATGGAAGGATGGAGGGAGGGATAGAGGAATGGGAATGGAGGGAGGGATGGAGGGTGGGAGGGATAGAGGAATGGAGAATGGAGGGATGGATGGGGGAAAGAAAGGGGTGGAGGCTGGGGAATGGAGGAAAGGAGGGATGGGGAGGGGCAAGGATAGAGGGATAGAGGCTAGGAGGGAAGGAGGTTAGAGGGATGGAGCTGGGGTCTTGGGTCTGGGCCGGGTTCCATGTGGTGGCTCACCACCCACCAGGAATGCTCACGCTTGGTTTTCTGCTTCCTCAAGAATGGTTCCTTATTAAGCTTGTGCTAGTGACAACATTTTAACAGTATTGTATTTTTATCTGAATCGTCATCTTCTGATCATCAATCACCAATATGGTTGGATGTGTGTATAATGTATACAGTTTCTTTATCATATAGGCTGAGAGAGAGAGAGACAGACAGAGAGAGAGAGAGAGAGAGAGAGAGAGAGAGAGAGAGAGAGAGAGAGAGAGAGAGAGAGAGAGAGAGAGAGAGAGAGAGAGAGAGAGAGAGAGAGACAGAGACAGAGACAGAGACAGAGAGAGAGAGAGAGAGAGAGAGAGAGAGAGAGAGAGAGAGAGACAGAGAGACAGAGACAGAGAGACAGACAGAAAATAAACCAGGGAGAGAAAAAATAACTCTTAGAAAAAAGGGTTCCAAAAGGTAGAACTGTTTCTACCTGGAACTAAAAGAGTTCTACCTGCAACTAAAACGGGTTATTCAAAGCGTTCTCCTATGAGGACAACCAAAGACCACTTTAAGGTTCTTAGAGTGTAAGAACGAGGTTCTGAGCCACAGTGTTGCATGGTATCTTGCCTGCTATGGCCCCTGAAAACAGCAGCCTGCCCGGTCCGATCCTCCCATCATCATCACTCATGTAGGTCTTGATGTGAGCATAGCAGGGGAAGTAGATGGCTGAGAAGGGGATGTCTCGCAGGAAACAGGCTTTGGCTCCCTGTGGATGGTGTAGCGAGAAAGAAGAGACGAATGGGTGAGGAAAGAGGGGGGGGGGAGGGGGGGTTGAGCGATGGGGAGGACAGAGAAACAAGAAGGGAGGCAACAGACAAGGAGGGGTCAAAACAGAAAGAGAAAGACAGGGAGGGAGGGAGGGAGGGAGGGAGGGAGGGAGGGAGGGAGGGAGGTTAGGTAAAAGGCTGAGGAGGTCTCACATTATCCTTTTGACATCCTGATCTGGAAAATAAATGCAAGTGTTTTCTGGAATGGAATGATGTTACCTTCAACAGCTTTTTCCAGTCCCATCAGAACATAATTTCTTATAGTATAGCTTGTGGTTTAAGTTCTGAAAAATCTAACCCCAAAATGTCTAAGACTGGTTTCTGTTCCTGTCCCTCTATTTGAAAAGCTGGTATCTTACACATCGCTAGGGCCAGGAGTGTACTCTGACCATATGACATGTACAGGGAAAACTCTAGGTCCTACACTACAACTCATCCCCTCTCCTCACTTCTCATCTCCATCTGGCTGCCAGTTTATATACATGAGACGAGAGAGAGAGATAGAGAGAGAGGGATAGAGAGAGAGGGATAGAGGGAGAGGGATAGAGAGAGAGCGGGAGGGAGAGGGATAAAGAGAGAGGGAGAACGAGGGATAGAGAGAGAGGGAGGGAGAGGGATAGAGAGAGAGGGAGGGAGAGGGATAGGAAGAGAGGGAGGGGGATTGGGAAAGAGGGAGAGAGTGGAGAGTGAAAGACGAGAGATCGGGGAAAGAGGAGGAAGATTGCCTCTGTCCATCACCGTAAAGAAAGCCATATCTTCAACCAGATTACGTTTCATCTTATTCCCCTCCTTGGCTGCCATCCAGGTGAGGTTGGGGAAGGGGAAGAGAAAACGACATCTCTCCCTTCCACAGAGCAGTTTAAAGCCAAGGTTGAATCCCAAATGGCACCCTATTGGCACTATACAGGGAATTGGCTGCCATTTGGGACTCAGACCAGGAAAAGTTATCCTTTAAAAACCGGCTTCATTTAACTGCTGGGGTTAATCCTACCACTCATCCACAGCGTACACAGATACCTTACTGTATGGTATCTCTTCTTTCCTCAAGCGCTTTGCTTCTTTCTCCCCTGCCCTGTCCTGCCTGCCATCCCCTACCCTGCCTGCCCTGTCCTGCCTGCCCTGTCCTGCCATCCCCTACCCTGTCTGCCCTGTCCTGCCATCCCCTACCATGCCTGCCCTGTCCTGCCTGCCCTGTCCTGCCATCCCCTACCATGCCTGCCCTGTCCTGCCTGCCCTGTCCTGCCTGCCCTTCCCTGCCTACCCTGCCCTGTCCTGTCCTGCCCTGCCTGCCCTGTCCTGCCTGCCTGCATGCCCTGTACTGCCTGCCCTTCCCTGCCTGCCCTGCCCTGTCCTGTCCTGCCCTGCCTGCCTACCCTGCCCTGCCCTGCCCTGCCCTGTCCTGCCTGCCCTGCCCTGTCTGCCTGCCCTGCCCTGCCCTGCCTGACCTGTCCTGCCTGCCTACCCTGCCTGCCTACCCTGCCCTGCCCTGCCTGCCCTGTCCTGCCTGCCCTGTCCTGCCTGCCCTGTCCTGCCCTGCCTGCCTGCCCTGTACTGCCTGCCCTCCCCTCCCTGTCAGGGCCGCCATGCCACACTGCGTGCTGAAAAGTTGCCGATAGTATCGCCAAGGCCCTGGTTCACAATCACACACAGACATTACGGCAGTACAGGCCTAGTACTGTTTAAATACATGGAGGTGAGATGGAGCTGTTAAAATACATGGAGGTGAGACTGACCTGTTTAAATACATGGAGGTGAGACTGACCTGTTTAAATACATGGAGGTGAGACTGACCTATTCAAATACATGGAGGTGAGACTGACCTGTTTAAATACATGGAGGTGAGACTGACCTGTTTAAATACATGGAGGTGAGACTGACCTATTTAAATACATGGAGGTGAGACTGACTTGTTTAAATACATGGAGGTGAGACTGACCTGTTTGAATACATGGAGGTGAGATGTAGCTGTTTAAATACATGCAGGTGAGACTGACCTGTTTAAATACATGGACGTGAGACTGACCTGTTTAAATACATGGAGGTGAGACTGACCTGTTTAAATGCATGGAGGTGAGACTGACCTGTTTAAATGCATGGAGGTGAGACTGACCTGTTTAAATACATGGAGGTGAGACTGACCTGTTTAAATGCATGGAGGTGAGACTGACCTGTTTAAAAACATGGAGGTGAGACTGACCTGTTTAAATACATGGATGTGAGACTGACCTGTTAAAATACATGGAGGTGAGACTGACCTGTTTAAATACATGGAGGTGAGATGTAGCTGTTTAAATACATGGAGGTGAGACTGACCTGTTTAAAAACATGGAGGTGAGACTGACCTGTTTAAATACATGCAGGTGAGACTGACCTGTTAAAATACATGGAGGTGAGACTGACCTGTTTAAATACATGGAGGTGAGACTGGCCTGTTTAAATACATGGACGTGAGACTGACCTGTTTAAATACATGGAGGTGAGACTGACCTGTTTAAATACATGGAGGTGAGATGTAGCTGTTTAAATACATGCAGGTGAGACTGACCTGTTTAAATACATGGAGGTGAGACTGGCCTGTTTAAATACATGGAGGTGAGACTGACCTGTTTAAATGCATTGAGGTGAG
This sequence comes from Salvelinus alpinus, assembly GCF_045679555.1. Taxonomy (NCBI): domain Eukaryota; kingdom Metazoa; phylum Chordata; class Actinopteri; order Salmoniformes; family Salmonidae; genus Salvelinus; species Salvelinus alpinus. The sequence continues at coordinate 20,820,467 of NC_092114.1, read as the reverse complement.
ACTGACCTGTTAAAATACATGGAGGTGAGACTGACCTGTTAAAATACATGGAGGTGAGACTGACCTGTTAAAATACATGGAGGTGAGACTGACATGTTAAAATACTTGGAGGTGAGACTGACCTGTTTAAATACATGGAGGTGAGACTGACCTGTTTAAATGCTTGGAGGTGAGACTGACCTATTTAAATATATGGAGGTGAGACTGACCTGTTTAATTAAATACATGGAGGTGAGACTGACCTGTTTAATTAAATACATGGAGGTGAGACTGACCTGTTTAAATACATGGAGGTGAGACTGACCTGTTACAATACATGGAGGTGAGACTGACTTGTTTAAATACATGGAGGTGAGACTGACCTTTTTAAAACATGGAGGTGAGACTGACCTGTTTAAATACATGGAGGTGAGATGTAGCTGTTTAAATACATGGAGGTGAGACTGACCTGTTTAAATACATGGAGGTAAGACTGACCTATTTAAATACATGGAGGTGAGACTGACCTGTTTAAATACATGGAGGTGAGACTGACCTGTTTGAATACATGGAGGTGAGACTGACCCGTTTAAATACATGGAGGTGAGACTGACCTGTTTAAATACATGGAGGTGAGACTGACCTGTTTAATTAAATACATGGAGGTGAGACTGACCTGTTAAAATGCATGGAGGTGAGACTGACCTGTTAAATGCATGGAGGTGAGACTGACCTGTTTAAATACATGGAGGTGAGACTGACCTGTTTAAATACATGGAGGTGAGACTGACCTATTTAAAAACATGGTGAGACTGACCTATTTAAAAACATGGTGAGACTGACCTGTTTAAAAACATTGAGGTGAGACTGACCTGTTAAAATACATGGAGGTGAGACTGACCTATTTAAATACATGGAGGTGAGACTGACCTGTTTAAAAACATGGAGGTGAGACTGACCTTTTAAAATACATGGAGGTGAGACTGACCTGTTTAAACACATGGAGGTGAGATGTAGCTGTTTAAATACATGGAGGTGAGACTGACCTGTTTAAATACATGGAGGTGAGACTGACCTGTTAAAATGCATGGAGGTGAGCCTGACCTGTTTAAATACATGGAGGTGAGACTGACCTGTTTAAATACATGGAGGTGAGACTGACCTGTTTAAATACATGGAGGTGAGACTGACCTGTTTAAATACATGGAGGTGTAGGCCATGGGTCGCAACAGGCGGCAGGAGGGTCAAAACTAGCCTGCAAGTGATTTTCTTTGGCCCACCAAAGTTTTTAGTAAATAAATTATAATAACAAAACTATGTTCAATTTTTGGTCAAGAAAGATCAACAGAAATTCAGCAAAAAAAATTGTTTAATTTAGGAATAAAAAAAGAGAGAATAAAACAAGAGATGTGATCGTGTCTCAGTGTAATCAAAGTATGAAATTATTGTTATTTTCCAATATAATCATTTTAGGGGTTAGTTATGGTCAATTTGCAGTGTACAAATTATTCAAATTTTTCCAGCCCCCAACCATCCGCTCTGATAAAAGATTCGCCCTGAGGCGGATTGCCTACCCTGGTGTAGCCTGACATAATATGTGTGTCTCCTTCTGTCTATGGCTTTGAATGAGGGATTGTGCATGGTGCATACAGTATGATTGACTGTGAGTACTGGAGTACATACAAGTATGTGTTAATATGAGTGAATAGCTTTGTCTTGATAAATACTGCACTGCAGACACAGCAATACCATACATGTGATAGGATCATAGTTGGAGTTCTCACTGTGAACAGTGGTGGCACTAGCGCATCAGCCAGTCAGTCAGCCAGTCCCTCCAGCAGCGGAGCGGAGGTAGGTAGCAGGGAGAGGCAGAGAGAGAGGCTGAGGGGCAGGGTAATTAGCCTGACAAAGGGTGCTCTGTGCCTGGGCACAGCCCTGAGGAGCCAACCCGTCTGGGACTCACAGGCTGGAGCCTGTCTGGGCCCTCCCGGCCCTCCTGCTTCTCTCTCAATGCACATTGTCTCAGCAGGAGGACAGGAGACACAGAGGGAGACAGGGGAGGCACCACTACCGTCATACCGGATTCAGCATTCTCATACATACGACGGAGCAGACATACTGTAGACACGCGCACACACGCGCACACACACACACAGACACACACACGGACAAACACATACAAGTGGAGGCATCAGGTTCAGATTGACAAACACAAAAGACTAACATGGGAAGACATAGAACTGAAACGGTGCTAAGAAAATAGAAAAGGTTAGAATCTGCAGGCTCTGGATAAAGTAACCTGGAGCTGTCATTTAAATCAAACCCAAAGAAGTGTTAACGTCCACAGCTTTAATGAGAGATAAAAGACTGAATCAGAACTCTCTAAAATGTTTCATGAATCAACGACACTGGTCATCGGTGCCCTTCTAAAAACCAACCTCTCCATAATGAGAATGACCCACCGTAGTTCTAAAATAAAGCCAAAAATAGCACCTGCCAGAGCTCAAATCCCCGTCCAACAGTCCCTTGAAAACAAAACGCAACTCTACCTACCTGAGTCAATGGTATTCAGTCCATTATTACCATGGCCATTGTTACAAAGTTAGCTTACGTTGTTTATATCTCAATCTCAGCCATGCTCCCTGCTACCTGGCCCTGGGGGGCCCTATGGGCCACAGTCCCTCATAGGCCCTCACTAGCAACCTCTACCTGATTCAGCTGCTATTGTAGCTGAGGGGTTAAGTACAGCTATGTCCTAATTGTCCCTGTCTTTGAATTCAGTGCTAGGTGTACAGAAGGATCTACCTTATAGAGGCCAAAGAAGCCCAGGTCCTTGATGACAGATATGGCGCTGACGCGGGGGCCGGTGGTGATCTCTCCAGCCACCTGCAGTCGGATCTTCACGATCTCCAGAGGGTTGGTAAAGATCACCTGAGATCCACCCGCCTGGACCACACACACACACACACACACACACACAGTGGGGAAAGGATTTACAGTATTAGATAAGTGTTTTATGAATCTTTTTGTAATAAAACTGTAACACAATGGGCTGTAAGTGGCCACTGTAGCTAGGTAACGGAGTCACCCATCAGCATACACTGATGGCGCCCTGATAGGCACCTCACAGGTCTGACTGATGTCATTCACACAGGACAGGTCAATAGGCTACACTGGCAGTGATAGATGTTCACTGTAGACAGGCTGCTAGGTCTGTCAGTGATAGATGTTCACTGTAGACAGGCTGCTAGGTCTGTCAGTGATAGATGTTCACTGTAGACAGGCTGCTAGGTCTGTCAGTGATAGATGTTCACTGTAGACAGGCTGCTAGGTTTAACTTCCGGCGCCGAAAAGAGATGGCTGCCTCGCTTCGTGTTCCTTGGAAAATATGCAGTATTTTGTTTTTTTACGTGTTATTTCTTACATCGGTACCCCGGGTAATCTTAGGTTTCATTACATACAGTCGGGAGGAACTACTGAATATACGATTAACGTCAACTCATCATCGTTCCTACCAGGAATATGACTTTCCCGAAACGGATCCAGTGTTTTGCCTTCCACACAATACAATGGATCTGATCCCAGCCGGCGACCCTGTGCGACGCCGAAAAAGGGGAAAACGTGGCGGTCTCGTGGTCAGGCTTCGGAGACGGGCACATCGCGCTCCACTCCCTAGCATACTACTCGCCAATGTCCAGTCTCTTGACAATAAGGTTGATGAAATCCGAGCACGGGTAGCATTCCAGAGAGACATCAGGGATTGCAACGTGCTCTGCTTCACGGAAACATGGCTAACTCAAGGGACGCTAACGGAGTCGGTGCAGCCAGCTGGTTTCTTCATGCATCGCGCCGACAGAAACAAACATCTTTCCGGTAAGAAGAGGGGCGGGGGGGTATGCCTTATGATTAACGAGAAGTGGTGTGATCATCATAACAACACACAAGAACTCAAGTCGTTCTGTTCACCTGATCTAGAACTCCTCACAATCAAATGTCGACCGCATTATCTACCAAGGGAATTCTCGTCAATCATAATCACAGCCGTATACATTCCCCCCCAAGCAGACACATCGATGGCCCTGAACGAACTTTATCTGACTCTTTGTAAACTGGAAACCACACACCCTGAGGCTGCATTCATCGTAGCTGGGGATTTTAACAAGGCTAATCTAAAAACAAAACTCCCTAAATTCTATCAGCATATCGATTGTGCTACCAGGGCTGGAAAAACACTAGACCATTGTTATACTAATTTCCGCGACGCTTATAAGGCCCTCCCCCGCCCCCCTTTCGGAAAAGCTGACCACGACTCCATTTTGTTGATTCCAGCCTACAAACAAAAACTCAAACAACAAGCTCCCGCGCTCAGGTCTGTTCAACGCTGGTCCGACCAATCTGAATCCACGCTTCAAGACTGCTTCGATCACGCGGATTGGAATATGTTCCGCATCGCGTCCAACAACAATATTGACGAATATGCTGATTCGGTGAGCGAGTTCATTAGGAAGTGCATTGACGATGTCGTACCCACAGCAACGATACAAACATTCCCAAACCAGAAACCGTGGATTGACGGCAGCATTCGCGTGAAACTGAAAGCGCGAACCACTGCTTTTAACCAGGGCAAGGTGACCGGAAGCATGACCGAATACAAACAGTGTAGCTATTCTCTCCGCAAGGCAATCAAACAGGCTAAGTCTCAGTACAGAGACAAAATCGAGTCGAAATTCAACAGCTCAGACACAAGAGGTATGTGGCAGGGTCTACAGTCAATCACGGATTACAAAAAGAAAACCAGCCCCGTCGAGGACCAGGATGTCTTGCTCCCAGACAGGCTAAACAACTTTTTTGCCCGCTTTGAGGACAATACAGTGCCACTGACACGGCCCCCTACCAAAACCTGCAGGCTCTCCTTCACTGCAGCCGAGGTGAGTAAAACATTTAAACGTGTTAACCCTCGCAAGGCTGCAGGCCCAGACGGCATTCCCAGCCGCGTCCTCAGAGCATGCGCAGACCAGCTGGCTGGTGTGTTTACGGACATATTCAATCAATCCTTATCCCAGTCTGCTGTTCCCACATGCTTCAAGAGGGCCACCATTGTTCCTGTTCCCAAGAAAGCTAAGGTAACTGAGCTAAACGACTACCGCCCCGTAGCACTCACTTCCGTCATCATGAAGTGCTTTGAGAGACTAGTCAAGGACCATATCACCTCCACCCTACCGGACACCCTAGACCCACTCCAATTTGCTTACCGACCCAATAGGTCCACAGACGACGCAATCGCAACCACACTGCACACTGCCCTAACCCATCTGGACAAGAGGAATACCCATGTGAGAATGCTGTTCATCGATTACAGCTCAGCATTTAACACCATAGTACCCTCCAAACTCGTCATCAAGCTCGAGACCCTGGGTCTCGACCCCGCCCTGTGCAACTGGGTCCTGGACTTCCTGACGGGCCGCCCCCAGGTGGTGAGGGTAGGTAACAACATCTCCACCCCGCTGATCCTCAACACTGGGGCCCCACAAGGGTGCGTTCTGAGCCCTCTCCTGTACTCCCTGTTCACCCACGACTGCGTGGCCATGCACGCCTCCAACTCAATCATCAAGTTTGCGGATGACACTACAGTGGTAGGCTTGATCACCAACAACGACGAGACGGCCTACAGGGAGGAGGTGAGGGCCCTCGGAGTGTGGTGTCAGGAAAATAACCTCATACTCAACGTCAACAAAACAAAGGAGATGATTGTGGACTTCAGGAAACAGCAGAGGGAGCACCCCCCTATCCACATCGACGGGTCAGTAGTGGAGAAGGTGGAAAGTTTTAAGTTCCTCGGTGTACACATCACGGACAAACTGAACTGGTCCACCCACACAGACAGCGTTGTGAAGAAGGCGCAGCAGCGCCTCTTCAACCTCAGGAGGCTGAAGAAATTCGGCTTGTCACCAAAAGCACTCACAAACTTCTACAGATGCACAATCGAGAGCATCCTGTCGGGCTGTATCACCGCCTGGTACGGCAACTGCTCCGCCCACAACCGTAAGGCTCTCCAGAGGGTAGTGAGGTCTGCAGAACGCATCACCAGGGGCAAACTACCTGCCCTCCAGGACACCTACACCACCCGATGTCACAGGAAGGCCATAAAGATCATCAAGGACAACAACCACCCAAGCCACTGCCTGTTCACCCCGCTATCATCCAGAAGGCGAGGTCAGTACAGGTGCATCAAAGCAGGGACCGAGAGACTGAAAAACAGCTTCTATCTCAAGGCCATCAGACTGTTAAACAGCCACCACTAACATTTAGCGGCCGCTGCCAACATACTGACTCAACTCCAGCCACTTTAAAAATGGGAATTGATGGAAATTATGTAAAAATGTACCACTAGCCACTTTAAGCAATGCCACTTAATACAATGTTTACATACCCTACATTACCCATCTCATATGTATATATACTGTACTCTATATCATCTACTGCATCTTGCCATCTTTATGCAATACATGTACCACTAGCCACTTTAAACTATGCCACTTTATGTTTACATACCCTACAGTACTCATCTCATATGTATATACCGTACTCTATACCATCTACTGCATCTGCAATGCCGTTCTGTACCACCACTCATTCATATATCTTTATGTACATATTCTTTATCCCTTTACACTTGTGTGTGTGTGTAAGGTAGTAGTGTGGAATTGTTAGGTTAGATTACTGTTGGTTATTACTGCATTGTCGGAACTAGAAGCACAAGCATTTCGCTACACTCGCATTAACATCTGCTAACCATGTGTATGTGACTAATAAAATTTGATTTGATTTTGATTTGATTTAGGTCTGGCAGTGATAGATGTTCACTGTAGACAGGATGCTAGGTCTGTCCGTGATAGATGTTCACTGTAGACAGGCTGCTAGGTCTGTCAGTGATAGATGTTCACTGTAGACAGGCTGCTAGGTCTGTCCGTGATAGATGTTCACTGTAGACAGGCTGCTAGGTCTGTCAGTGATAGATGTTCACTGTAGACAGGCTGCTAGGTCTGTCAGTGATAGATGTTCACTGTAGACAGGCTGCTAGGTCTGGCAGTGATAGATGTTCACTGTAGACAGGCTGCTAGGTCTGTCAGTGATAGATGTTCACTGTAGACAGGCTGCTAGGTCTGGCAGTGATAGATGTTCACTGTAGACAGGCTGCTAGGTCTGTCAGTGATAGATGTTCACTGTAGACAGGATGCTAGGTCTGTCAGTGATAGATGTTCACTGTAGACAGGCTGCTAGGTCTGTCAGTGATAGATGTTCACTGTAGACAGGCTGCTAGGTCTGTCCGTGATAGATGTTCACTGTAGACAGGCTGCTAGGTCTGTCAGTGATAGATGTTCACTGTAGACAGGCTGCTAGGTCTGTCAGTGATAGATGTTCACTGTAGACAGGCTGCTAGGTCTGGCAGTGATAGATGTTCACTGTAGACAGGCTGCTAGGTCTGTCAGTGATAGATGTTCACTGTAGACAGGCTGCTAGGTCTGGCAGTGATAGATGTTCACTGTAGACAGGCTGCTAGGTCTGTCAGTGATAGATGTTCACTGTAGACAGGATGCTAGGTCTGTCAGTGATAGATGTTCACTGTAGACAGGCTGCTAGGTCTGTCCGTGATAGATGTTCACTGTAGACAGGCTGCTAGGTCTGTCAGTGATAGATGTTCACTGTAGACAGGCTGCTAGGTCTGTCAGTGATAGATGTTCACTGTAGACAGGCTGCTAGGTCTGTCAGTGATAGATGTTCACTGTAGACAGGCTGCTAGGTCTGTCAGTGATAGATGTTCACTGTAGACAGGCTACTAGGTCTGTCAGTGATAGATGTTCACTGTAGACAGGCTGCTAGGTCTGTCAGTGATAGATGTTCACTGTAGACAGGCTGCTAGGTCTGTCAGTGATAGATGTTCACTGTAGACAGTCTCCCAGGTCTGTCTCTAGTCTCTAAACAGTCCTTATTCAGTTCTACCCTGCCTGAGGGGTTCTGTCTTAACGCTCCAACCTTGTACTTGGTGCCGGAGATCAAACCCCCAGCCACAGGCCCAGACAGGTTCCTCTCAGAGAGCATTCAGGCGGCACGGCTTTCATGCTACAGCTACGGTATCTAGAGCCGGGGGTGTGGTGCAGCAGCGGCGGCGTTTAAAACTGTGTTTATAGCTAACTGCGTCTCGGCACGGAGAGGGAGAGCCGGGACGTAGTTAGCCGGGAAGGTGGCAACCATCCTGGAACTCTCTCTCGGCCTCTGCCTCGCTCTCTCTCTCCCGGTCTTTCTCTCTTCCTAGTTGCCCCTGGATACTGTGGCTGCACAGAAAGCGGCACAGTGCAATTAGATAGAAATCTGTTTCCATGGAGCCCTTCCCCGCCGTTAAAAAGGGCCTGTACTGTTGGTTGTTGTTCTTTCTCCGCCCTCTTTGCTGTTGAATATGAATGTTGAATTTTGTGTGTTCTATCTTACGGGAAAGCCATCAAATGAGTGCCTCAATCTGAATCTGCAACCATGTGCGTTTTTAACAGCCACCCTAGAATTCTTAAGTAAGCATTTCCATATTTCGAGGAAGAGATCATAATCGTTTCATTGAAGGTATTAAAACTTTAAATAGAGTGGAGCAGAACCGACCCACACTTCCCTTCCAGAACTTTAAATAGAGTGGAGCAGAACCGACCCACACTTCCCTTCCAGAACTTTAAATAGAGTGGAGCAGAACCGACCCACACTTCCCTTCCAGAACTTTAAATAGAGTGGAGCAGAACCGACCCACACTTCCCTTCCAGCCCTTAATGATGGCAGTGAATAGCAGGAGGCCGATTCTTAATTCTAACGTCTCACAGCTACAATGGTATAACTATTTCTTCCTGTGGAAAATGATCTTTCATAGTTGATTACAGCGGCCCTCTAAAAGCAATGCATTTATTACAGGTCCGTTGGACACGGAGATGATGAGCTGGAATTAGGAACACTTCAGCAGCCAATGCTCTCACTCACATCAATTGGACACTAATTGGGGGATTTTTTTATATTAAAGGACAGAAAACAACGAGACAGGTTAGAGAAACCACTGCACAATTAGGACTGACAGACAGAAGAACAGACACATATGTCAGGGGGAGGGGGAGAAAGGGAGTGAGAGGGAGAGAGAGAGACAGAAAAGCTCAAAGAGTGAAGAACAAACACCATTGTAAATACAACCCATATTTCTGCTTATTTATTTTCCCTTTTGTACTTTAACCATTTGCACATCATTACAACACTATACATACATAATATGACATTTGTAATGTCTTTATTATTTTGGAACTTCTGGGAGTGTAATGTTTACTGTTCATTTTTATTGTTTATTTCACTTTTGTATATTATCTACCTCACTTGCTTTGGCAATGTTAACATATGTTTCCCATGCCAATAAAGCCCTTGAATTAAATCGAATTGACAGAAACAGAGAGAGAGAGAAAGGGAGAAAAAGAGAGAGGGAGAGATAGATGGAGAGAGCGAGAGAGAGAATGGGAGAGAAAGGGAGAGAGAGAGATAGAAAGGGGAGAGAGAAAGGGGGAGAGGGAGACAGACAAAGAGGGCGAGAGAGGGAGAGTCACAGAGAGAGAGAGAGAGATTTGATTACAGAGTGACACAGTCGGTGGCGCTCTGATAATTCCCAGGTAATTACAAGGCAAGGTGATCCCCTTAGGAGTTTTGAGAGTCAGCACCTCAGACACGCTCCAGCACTGAGAGATGAGGGGCCTAGACCGCAGAGTTGACTGCACTCTCATATCAGCAACTCAACACACACACATGTGGGCATGAATACGCACACACACATACCAACACGCACACACACACACACACACGCGCACACGCACACGCACACACACACACACACACACACACACACACACACACACACACACACACACACACACACACACACACACCCTGGGGCTAACAGCTAACAGTTTACTTTTCAAAGGCATACAATAGCTTAGCGCAAGTTAGCAAACATTAGCCACCCTCCATTAATAACCACTCACACTTTCATAGGTGCCAAGAGAATGCTCAAATGGGGATTACACAAGATAGCATGCATTTATGTATGTGTGTGTGTGTGTGTTTATGTTCTCATGTGAGTGTTAAACGTTGTGATAAATGTTTTTAGCACTCGAAACGGAGCCGAATAACAAACCATTACAAAGGCTTAACAATCTAATTGAAGCGATTTACACTGAATAATTGCTACAGTGAAAACTAACAAAGCAACACTGTATTCCCTCTCTCTCTTTCTCTCTCTCAATTTAAGGGGCTTTATTGGCATGGGAAACATATGTATACATTGCCAAAGCAAGTGAAATAGATAATCTCTCTCTCTCTCTCTCTCTCTCTCTCTCTCTCTCTCTCTCTCTCTCTCTCTCTCTCTCTCTCTCTCTCTCTCTCTCTCTCTCTCTCTCTTTCTCTCTCTCCTCTGTTGCTTTCTGTGCTCTTGACATTGGCCCAGTGTGTATTTTGAGTAACCAAGACCTCAAATGAGGGCCAACGACCGCCTGATAGGCATCCAGCCAGCCAGCAGCGTCTCAGTCAACGGAGCATGCCTTTCTTACCAAATAATCATTAAGATCTGGCAACCATCACTGAGCTTAATTATATTCTGAGGCTATAATGAGGTGGAGAAAGAGATGGAGAGAGGAAGGAGGAGAGAGAGGAGAAGAGAGGAAGGAGGAGAGAGAGGAGGAGAGAGGGGGAGAGAGGAAGGATGAGAGAGAGGAAAAGAGAGGGACGAGGGGAGGGGAGATGACATGAGTGGGGAAAGAGGAGAAGAGAGTGGGAGAGAGGAAAGAGGAGAAGAGAGGGGGAGAGAGGAAAGAGGAGAAGAGAGGGGGAGAGAGGAAGGAGGAGAGAGGGGAGAAAAGAAGAGAGGGACGAGAGGAGGAAAGGAGAATATTGGGAGCAGGGAGAAAAGAGGGGATGAGAGGAGAGGGAAGGAAGGAAGGAAGGAAGGAAGGAAGGAAGGAAGGAAGGAAGGAAGGAAGGAAGGAAGGAAGGAAGGAAGGAAGGAGAGGAGGGGCAGAAATTAGAGGAAAGGGGGCACAGCCAAGTGGAGAGGCAAAGAGCAAAGTGGAGATGAGGAGAAGAGGGTAGAAGAGGTGAACAGAGAAAACAGATCAGAAGTGTTGAGAGGAGCATAGAAAAAAGGAGAGGAAAGGGGAAAGGGAGGTGAGGAGAAGGAGGTGAATGGAAAGAACAGAAGATAAGAGATGGGAAAGGATTAGAGGAGAAAATAAGAGAGGAGAAGAGAGAAGAGAGGAGAAGAGATGAGAGAGAGGAGAGAGAAGAAGAGGAGAAGAGATGAGAAGAGAGGAGAGAGGAAAAGAGAGGAGAGAGAGGAGAGAAGAGGAGAGAATGCAGGAAAGAGGAGAAGAGAGGAGAGAGGAGAGGAGAGTAGAAGAGAAGCGAGAAGAGAGGAGAAGAGGAGAGAAAAGAGAAGAGAAGAGAAGAGAGGAGAAGATAAGAAAATGTCTAGATCCTCACCAGTCCTATTTAACAGTAATAGATTTGTAAAAACGTTATTTACACCCCTCCCTCCCTCCCTCCCTCCCTCCCTCCCTCCCTCCCTCCCTCCCTCCCTCCCTCCCTCCCTCCCTCCCTCCCTCCCTCCTTCCTTCCCTCCCTCTCTCCCTCCCTCCCTCCCTCCCTCCCTCCCTCCAGGCTCTTTCTCTTCTGTCCTGTCAGACTACTGGTCTGGGACTGTTGCTGAAGTCCAAACCAACACTTTCACAGTTTCCAAATCATATAAACAGACTTCATGTGATGTGGCTGAAGTCCACTAAACAGTGTGTGTGTGTGTGTGTGTGTGTGTGTGTGTGTGTGTGTGTGTGTGTGTGTGTGTGTGTGTGTGTGTGTGTGTGTGTGTGTGTGTGTGTGTGTGTGTGTGTGTGTGTGTGTGTGTGTGTGTGTGTGTGTGCCTGCATGCATCCGTGTGTGTGTGTCTGAGTGTCTGAGTCTGTGCATCTGACTGTGTGTGTATTTATCTCTGTGTTTGCGTGCGCGTACATGTGTGTGTCTGTCTGTGAATGTTTCTGTGTTTGTGCCCACGCGCCCGTGTGTGTGTCTCCATGTGCATGCATGTGTCTCTGTGTGTGTGTCACTGGTGTGTGTGTGTGCTGTGCGCTGGGGTGTGTGAGTGAGTGATAACAGGAGAGGACTGTCCAGCACTAACACCAGAAGAAGGGACAGGATGAAAGGAACGGTCAGATCAGCTCACAGTGATAAAGAGGGAAAATCCATCCGTCCTCATCCCAGTCCACATACACTACGTCCCACTACTCTGGCCTGAACGTACAGCATGTATAGAACAACCTTTTTTTCCGACACTCAAGATAAAATAAAAAAAAGCTGTCCTTTTTATCTTCAACATTCCACTCTACATGTGTTATTTGCGACACACAATTTCCATACTAACGTCTCTCATTTCAAAATCTCTCCAAATAAACCTCCTCAAAACATTCATTCATAACCTTAATTGAGTTGTAGTCGCTTGCGTGCACATGGCAAGTATGTGGGTACACATAATGACTTGTGTACCCTAAATATTCTGCTTTAGTGATCGGCATCAAACAGCTCCCTGGTGAAAGGCCTCTATTCATTGGTTGGGGGGGGGGTGCTATAGGGTCTAGTAGAACTAAAGGGATGGGGTGGGGGGGGGGGGGGGGGTGACAGCTTACTGATCAAACACAGGGTGGGGGTAGTGGGGTCGAGGTGGGGGGGCAGTCTCTCAGGTAGCAGCCCTGTCTGTCTCCGTCTGTGTGTCGTCCAGTTTAGAAACACCTGATCTCAGGTCAGTTGGTGGTGCAAGACGTGAATGTCATCCTCCAGTGGGCCTAAACCTGCAACAGGTAAAACATGCCTGTCTAGTTAGCTTCTATGTGGATGGAGGCTGATCAATGAGATGATACTCACACATGCACCAGCCAGGATCTCAGCAGGTACAGGGATTAATCCATCCTTCTGTCTGGTCTTCCCTCTGATAAAGTCATTGACCTGTGGCGAGAACACTAAACATTAGACACACACAGAGAGACAGTCAGACACACACACTGTGTGTATTTGTATGCATGCCTGTGCCTGCATGTGTGTGTGAGTGTGTGCGTGTGTGAGTGTGCACATAAAATCTGTACTGTACATTAAACTAAAACTAGAGGTAAATGTTAAACTAGGGCTCAGTGAGGGGCTCCATGGTGACTGGGGCCTGAAACTGGGGCCTGACTGGTCTCCATGTGGAAAAACAAGGCACTTACTGTCAGCTTTATGGCTTTCTCCGGGGCCACGCCCAGTAGCTGTGGTACCAGACCTATCATTAGGACACAACATGATTAGAAAAGAGAAGGGCCAAGGAAGTACAATACACACACACACACACACACACACATACACACGCAGGCAGCAGCACAGCACAGACCCCCTCCACATTAAACACATACCCTGATGAATCCAATTCTGCCTGATCCCCAGACACTAATGAACACTATTGATGTGGTGTGGGGGCATCAGGGGCTTAACAGACTAACAAAGTGAAAGAAACATTGACTAGTAGCTCCTTCCCAGAATAGAAAAAAAAACTGAAAACACTAACCAAAGTTTACACAGCCCTCAATTACAACGCAAAGACTTCCAGCCGGATAAAAATAAACAAAATAATCTGATTCGAGTGCGATGGATGGACCCCCCTCTTACTACCCCCCATCTTCCTCCCTCCCCCCGTCCCCCCGTCCCTAAAGTAACAAACAAAGTTAATAGTGGAGGGGGTGAAGGGGGGTAGTGAACGCAGGGCCCAAAACAGGCCACACAGTCAGAAACAGACACAGGAGCACAAACATATGATTATCTTCATCTGGGCTGGGACTCACAAACAGAAACAGGAGTGTTAGTTGTTTTTGTGGAAGGGCTCAGGCAGAGAACCACACACAAGTCATTTTTTTATTAAATGGCCCATAGCGACTCACAGTTGTAGTTAAGAGACGCTTATTGTTTTCTCATGCTGCTGCGTTGTTTACGCATGGGTTCCTGTCTAGAGACCGTGACATCATCCTAGTGTTTGCAGTGTGTGTGTGTTCTGGTCTGGCTGTCTCACCATTCTAATGCACAGCTCATTCAGTAAGGGAAACAGGAGGAGAGGGAAAATGCTCAGCTTCATTACATTAGATAAAGTTGGCTTATGACGCTCTCCTCAGTGGCTAATATAATATAACCAGCATTACTACACAGTAGATCAATGTTAATGAGGGAATTGTGAATGAAATGTGTGAGATTCAAGAGAATATAAGAACGTTTCTTTTTGTATTTCTCTTTTTAAGTTCAGTGTGTTTTCAGATTAGAGGTCGACCGATTATGATTTTTCAACGCCGATACCGATTATTGGAGGACCAAAAAAAGCCGATACCGATTAATCGGCCAATTTTTTTATTTTATTTGTAATAATGACAATTACAACAATACTGAATGAACACTTATTTTAACTTAATATAATACATCAATAAAATCAATTTAGCCTCAAATAAATAATGAAACATGTTCAATTTGGTTTAAATAAAGCAAAAACAAAGTGTTGGAGAAGAAAGTAAAAGTGCAATATGTGCCATGAACGTTTAAGTTCCTTGCTCAGAACATGAGAACATATGAAAGCTGGTGGTTCCTTTTAACATGAGTCTTCAATATTCCCAGGTAAGAAGTTTTAGGTTGTAGTTATTATAGGAATTATAGAACTATTTCTCTCTATACGATTTGTATTTCATATACCTTTGACTATTGGATGTTCTTATAGGCACTTTAGTATTGCCAGTGTAACAGTATAGCTTCCGTCCCTCTCCTCGCTCCTACCTGGGCTCGAACCAGGAACACATCGACAACAGCCACCCTCGAAGCAGCGTTACCCATACAGAGCAAGGGGAACAACTACTCCAAGTCTCAGAGCGAGTGACGTTTGAAACGCTATTAGCGCGCACCCCGCTAACTAGCTAGCCATTTCACATCGGTTACACCAGCCTAATCTCGGGAGTTGATAGGCTTGAAGTCATAAACAGCTCAATGCTTGAAGCATTGCGAAGAGCTGCTGGCAAAACGCACAAAATTGCTGTTTGAATGAATGCTTACGAGCCTGCTGGTGCCTACCATTGCTCAGTCAGACTGCTCTATCAAATCATAGACTTAATTATAATATAATAACACACAGAAATACGAGCCTTAGGTCATTAATATGGTCGAATCCGGAAACTATCATCTCGAAAACAAAACGTTTATTCTTTCAATGAAATACGGAACCGTTCCGTATTTTATCTAACGGGTGCATCCATAAGTCTAAATATTCCTGTTACATTGCACAACCTTCAATGTTATGTCATAATTACGTAAAATTCTGGCAAATTAGTTCGCAACGAGCCAGGCGGCCCAAACTGTTGCATATACCCTGACTCTGCGTGCAATGAACGCAAGAGAAGTGACACAATTTCACCTGGTTAATATTGCCTGCTAACCTGGATTTATTTTAGCTAAATACGCAGGTTTAAAAATATATACTTCTGTATTGATTTTAAGAAAGGCATTGATGTTTATGGTTACGTAGAGTCGTGCAACGATTGTGCTTTTTTCGAAAATGCGCTTTTGTTAAATCATCCCCCGTTTGGCGAAGTTGGCTGTCTTTGTTTGGAAGAAATAGTCTTCACACAGTTTGCAATGAGCTAGGCGGCCCAAACTGCTGCATATACCCTGACTCTGTTGCAAGAGAAGTGACACCATTTTTCCAAGTTAAAAGAAATTCATGGTAGCAGGCAATATTAACTAAATATGCAGGTTTAAAAATATATACTTGTTTATTGATTTTAAGAAAGGCATTGATGTTTATGGTTAGGTACACGTTGGAGCAACGACAGTCCTTTTTCGCGAATGCCACTGCATCGATTATATGCAACGCAGGACACGCTAGATAAACTAGTAATATCATCAACCATGTGTAGTTAACTACTGATTATGATTCATTGATTGATTGTTTTTTATAAGATAAGTTTAATGCTAGCAAGCAACTTACCTTGGCTTCTTACTGCATTCGCGTAACAGGCAGGCTCCTCGTGGGTTCCAATGTAATCAGGTGGTTAGAGCGTTGGACTAGTTAACCGTAAGGTTGCAAGATTGAATCCCCGAGCTGACAAGGTAAAAATCTGTTGTTCTGTCCCTGAACAAGGCAGTTAACCCACCATTCCTAGGCCGTCATTGAAAATAAGAATGTGTTCTTAACTGACTTGCCTAGTTAAATAAAGTTATATATTTTTTTATCGGCCAAATCGGTGTCCAAAAATACCGATTTCCGATTGTTATGAAAACTTGAAATCGGCCCTAATTAATCGGCCATTCCGATTAATCGGTCGACCTCTATTTCAGATTGTAAAGTTCAGTGTGTTTTCACATTGTAAAATTCAGTATGTTTTCTGATTGTATAGTTCAGTGTGTTTTCACATTGTAAAATTCTGTGTTTTCAGATTGTAAAGTTCAGTATGTTTTCAGATTGTATAGTTCAGTATGTTTTCAGATTGTATAGTTCAGTGTGTTTTCAGATGGTAAAATTCAGTGTTTTCAGATTGTAAAGTTCAGTATGTTTTCTGATTGTATAGTTCAGTGTGTTTTCAGATTGTAAAATTCAGTGTGTTTTCAGATTGTATAGTTCAGTGTGTTTTCAGATTGTAAAATTCAGTGTTTTCAGATTGTATAGTTCAGTGTGTTTTCAGATGGTAAAATTCAGTGTGTTTTCAGATTGTATAGTTCAGTGTGTTTTCAGATTGTAAAATTCAGTGTTTTCAGATTGTATAGTTCAGTGTGTTTTCAGATTGTAAAATTCAGTGTTTTCAAATTGTAAAGTACAGTATGTTTTGAGATTGTATAGTTCAGTGTGTTTTCAGATTGTATAGTTCAGTATGTTTTCAGATTGTATAGTTCAGGGTGTTATTCAGATTGTAATGTACCATATCTCCAGACTCCAGACAGCCATTCAAATTGATCTGCACCGTTGGATGTTTTTTGTCACACGGGATGTGTTCCAAATGGCCCTCTATTCATAGTGCACTACCATGGGTCCTATGGGCCCTGGTCAAACGTGGTGCACTATAAAGAGAATAGGATGCCATTTGGAACCCACAACTGATGTACCTGTGCGACGGTGCCAGGTCTGTCTGACTGTGTCTATAATGTCAGAGACCTCTCTAAAGGCTTGGTGTCCTGTGACAGACACTAAGACTTCCCACTTCCTCGTAGAACCCTCACGGGAGAACTCGCCTGTCAATCATAATCCTGAGAATTCCGATATAGTGTGTGTTGTTTGAGAACCACCCCCCGCTCCCTGAGTGCAGGTACTTATTAAATGAATGCCAGTTGAAGTCTGGCAGGGGCAGTCACACTCTACCATTGTGACAGAGCTCTGCTGGTATGTGGCAGTGCATTGTCCTCCCGAAAACTCCCGAGACTACCTTTAATCACTTCAAAGAAGCCAGGTCAGAGGGAAGGTGAACTCAAACCCGCCCACCTCTCCTCGTCCTCTCTCCTCTCCCAAACCTCTAAACCCCATCTGTTGTTGTGATGGAGTGATATGAAGTCACAGCTAGACGCTAATCTATGGTCAGATTTGTGTTGTACCAGGTTATGGTTAAAGTTAGGATTAGAGGAGGGTAAACTGACCCTAAATCTGTGCCTCCCTCTACCCATTAGCCTGTCACTATATACCTATATAGTGAACTACTCTGGCCAAAAGCAGAGTACTATGTAGGGAATAGGGTGCCATTTGGGACACATCTCATCTGGTACTGACCTCTATAGAGGCCGAAGAAGCCTTCGTAACGCAGCACCTTCTTGAAGCAGTCCAAGCTGTTCTTGTACATGAGCTCTTCCACCAGGGAGCCTGTGGTCCTCTGGTTCTGCATCCTGGTCTTCACTAGGTCTATGGGGTACACTGCTGTGGCTCCCACAGCTGGAAAAACACATGACATAAATGCTATGAAGGAAGTAGGGGAGGGGAGATGTTATAAATTCATTTTTTAGCTCGTTATAAAGCCGGGCGTACACTACACGATTTTGGCCCTGAATTAGCTGTCAAAGACACATTTTTGAGATCGGAGACAAATCCCCATGTCGTTGCTCGGGGCGCGCGGCCGTCACTGACGCTCGTTTAATGTGACGCAATCTGAGGGCTACCGATCCAGTTTGAGCAGTCCCAGAAGTCTCGATATTTTCAAATATGTTTGATTTTATTGGGACAAAATCTACAATGCTCTTGTAGTGTGAGATCTGTAACGACAAGTTTTGAGAATGGTGATCAGCAATAGCCAACGAGAGCCCGCCAATGAGAGCTCGCCATGTGTTTGTACTTGCCTTTAACCAAAGCCAAAGTGTCAAATCGTTACAGCTCTGTAGTTCACAAGCAATGTTATTCAATTCAAAATGTTGGCTAGATATTTGAAAGCGTTTATGAGGCTGCGTTGAGCCACAGCTCGTTCTAGCGACGTTAACAAACTAATCACATCATCTTGTAGTGGGTGACCCCTGTCTGTATCACATCATTTAGTGTGCGCATCACTATGTTGGCAGGACAAAAAACTAGAGGAAAGATGGGTAATTTAATGTGAGAGGCCCAGTGATGTTAGGATTTTGAAAGTCGTGTAGTGTACACCAGACATAGGGGGGGGGGGGTCACTACCGCTTATTAACCTGTCTCCTGTAGGGGGGGTCAGTACCTCTTACTAGCCTGTCTCCTGTAGGGGGGGTCAGTACCCCTTACTAGCCTGTCTCCTGTAGGGGGGGTCAGTACCTCTTACTAGCCTGTCTCCTGTAGGGGGGGTCAGTACCCCTTACTAGCCTGTCTCCTGTAGGGGGGGGGTCAGTACCTCTTACTAGCCTGTCTCCTGTAGGGGGTGTCAGTACCTCTTACTAGCCTGTCTCCTGTAGGGGGGGTCAGTACCTCTTACTAGCCTGTCTCCTGTAGGGGGGGTCAGTACCCCTTACTAGCCTGTCTCCTGTAGGGGGGGTCAGTACCTCTTACTAGCCTGTCTCCTGTAGGGGGGGTCAGTACCCCTTACTAGCCTGTCTCCTGTAGGGGGGGGGTCAGTACCTCTTACTAGCCTGTCTCCTGTAGGGGGTGTCAGTACCTCTTACTAGCCTGTCTCCTGTAGGGGGGGTCAGTACCTCTTACTAGCCTGTCTCCTGTAGGGGGGGTCAGTACCCCTTACTAGCCTGTCTCCTGTAGGGGGGGTCAGTACCTCTTACTAACCTGTCTCCTGTAGGGGGGGGGACGACACTACCTCTTACTAACCTGTCTCCTGTAGGGGACACACACACTACCTCTTACTAACCTGTCTCCTGTAGGGGACACACACACTACCTCTTACTAACCTGTCTCCTGTAGGGGGGGGGGGGACACTACCTCTTACTAACCTGTCTCCTGTAGGGGGGGGTCACTACCTCTTACTAACCTGTCTCCTGTAGGGGACACACACACTACCTCTTACTAACCTGTCTCCTGTAGGGGGGGTCAGTACCTCTTACTAGCCTGTCTCCTGTAGTGGGGGGGTCAGTACCTCTTACTAGCCTGTCTCCTGTAGGGGGGGTCAGTACCTCTTACTAGCCTGTCTCCTGTAGTGGGGGGGTCAGTACCTCTTACTAGCCTGTCTCCTGTAGGGGGGGTCAGTACCTCTTACTAGCCTGTCTCCTGTAGGGGGGGTCAGTACCTCTTACTAACCTGTCTCCTGTAGGGGGGGTCAGTACCTCTTACTAGCCTGTCTCCTGTAGGGGACACACACACTACCTCTTACTAACCTGTCTCCTGTAGGGGACACACACACTACCTCTTACTAACCTGTCTCCTGTAGGGGGGGTGGGGGGACACTACCTCTTACTAACCTGTCTCCTGTAGGGGGGGTCAGTACCTCTTACTAGCCTGTCTCCTGTAGGGGGGGGGACGACACTACCTTTTACTAACCTGTCTCCTGTAGGGGGGGGCACTACCTCTTACTAGCCTGTCTCCTGTAGGGGGGGGGGGGGGGGGGGAGTAGTCTGGAGCCAAACACAGGCACCACATCCACCCCCGACCCCACATTGCCCCCACCCCTCCCCCAAAAAGTCCCTTCTCTCTGATCATTCACAGGTACAAAAGAGTCCAAACACAGGGAGGTTCCCATGGTGCATAGAGCCCCTGTCCTATTTAAGTGGTGGAGGAATCGCCCCTGCAGAACGCAATAGGAAGCCCTTTGTTTTCTATTTTCTTATGAGGTTGGAGGGTGATGGGGGTAGGGGGGGCAGGTGAGGGGGTGGTGGTGACACAATGACTTGTGACTTGACATGGGGCTTGTCCCAAATTGCACCTTTTTCCCTATGTAGTGCATTACATTTGACAAGTTATCCACTACATAGAGAATAGGGTTATCTACTACATAGGGAATAGGGTTATCCACTACATAGGGAATAGGGTTATCCACTACATAGGGAATAGGGTTATCCACTACATAGGGAATAGGGTTATCCACTACATAGGGAATAGGGTTATCCACTACATAGGGAATAGGGTTATCTACTACATAGGGAATAGGGTTATCCACTACATAGGGAATAGGGCTATCCACTACATAGGGAATAGGGTTATCCACTACATAGGGAATAGGGTTATCCACTACATAGAGAATAGGGTTATCCACTACATAGGGAATAGGGTTATCCACTACATAGGGAATAGGGTTATCCACTACATAGGGAATAGGGTTATCCACTACATAGGGAATAGGGTTATCCACTACATAGGGAATAGGGTGCTATTTGAGACATAGCCTTGACTTACCGCCAGCGATGGAACCCAGGCCAAACCTGTAAGCGGACTCTGCTACCTGGATGAGAACAGAGCGGGACGGGTCCCCACCAGACAGCTGAAAGAGAGTGACACAACAGAGAGAGGGGAAGAAATGGGGGGAGAGAGAGAGAAGAGATGGTGAGAGAGAGAGAGAGAGAGAGAGAGAAAAGTTAAATACCAGTGTGCCATCACAGCAGCAAGATTTGTGACCTGTCGCCACAAAAAAAAGGCAACCAGTGAACAAATACGATAGTAAATACAACCCATATTTATGTTTATTTATTTTCAATGTTTTACTTTAACTATTTGCACATCGTTACAACACTGTATTTAGACATATGACATTTGAAATGTCTTTATTCTTTTGGAACTTTTGTGAGTGTAATGTTCACTGTTCATTTTTTATTGTTTATTTCATTTTTGTTTATTATCTATTTCCCTAGCTTTGGCAATGTAAACATATGTTTCCCATGCCAATAAAGCCCCTTGAATTGAATTGAAAAGAGAGAGAGAAAGAAATAGACAAGCCGTAACATCCCACGTTTAAATCAGAAGGCAGACCTTGTAGTTGAGCCCTAAATGCATCAGCATGATTCAGTTCAGCTGGCGCTTAGCCGAACCGAACGAGTGTGCTCGCATACTCCCTTAAAACACCTTCAATTGGAAAATGAGAAAAAAGCGGCAATAGTACGGTTTGTCCATTTTGAGACACCGTAGCCAGTATGCCCTTCTTCAAAATAGTCAGAATTTAGATAACAAGAAATCTGTTATTCATTTTTTTTTTTTTACAAAGGAGATCTTAGTCGCACCATTTTATATTTATGTAAGAAGTTTGGCGCAGTATTTCTCAATAAAATAAATTGCATAAAAACGAGTCGCCACTCATTGAATGACAACAAACACTTTATTGAGGAATCCCCACTGTTGACCAATCACCGAAGAACTTTGGCTTGCCTCCAGTAAAAAGATGGTGTGCCCAAACCCTCACCGAAGTCCAAAACAAACAAAAACATCGGCTGGGAAGCATGCGGATGCCTTTAGCCCCATCTTTTCGGCTGGGGAGCATGCGGATGCCTTTAGCCCCATCTTTTCGGCTGGGGAGCATGCGGATGCCTTTAGCCCCATCTTTTCGGCTGGGGAGCATGCGGATGCCTTTAGCCCCATCTTTTCGGCTGGGGAGCATGCGGATGCCTTTAGCCCCATCTTTTCGGCTGGGAAGCATGCGGATGCCTTTAGCCCCATCTTTTCGGCTGGGAAGCATTCGGATGCCTTTAGCCCCATCTTTTCGGCTGGGAAGCATGCGGATGCCTTTAGCCCCATCTTTTCGGCTGGGAAGCATGCGGATGCCTTTAGCCCCATCTTTTCGGCTGGGAAGCATGCGGATGCCTTTAGCCCCATCTTTTCGGCTGGGAAGCATGCGGATGCCTTTAGCCCCATCTTTTCGGCTGGGAAGCATGCGGATGCCTTTAGCCCCATCTTTTCGGCTGGGAAGCATGCGGATGCCTTTAGCCCCATCTTTTCGGCTGGGAAGCATTCGGATGCCTTTAGCCCCATCTTTTCGGCTGGGAAGCATGCGGATGCCTTTAGCCCCATCTTTTCGGCTGGGAAGCATGCGGATGCCTTTAGCCCAATCTTGATTCCGACAGAGTAACAAGAGTAGTACACTATCTCATTTCCCATTATAAAGCTCATTTATATTCAGTCCTACATCAATTCAGATCAGACAGTTTACATGCGTCATCAGAATCACTTAAATGCCTATATTTCATCTGTCCTTTAGAAAAGCTTAAAGATGTTAAGTGTTACGTTGATTTCACTTCAGGGAATCACGATGCTGAATAAAACACTGTTGTCTATTCTGTGTCATGAGTCATGACATGATTAGACAACATCACATGCTGTACTTAGTCATCTCATGTGACGCCACAAGATATTTAATTTCATTTTTATTATCTCTATAGGCTATATATTCACATTTATGATGGCATACAGTGATTAAATTAATTGCCCTCTAGCACCGATTCCCATCCATTTGAATGTTAAAACTCTCTTGAATTACAGAGATTCGTTTGAGAAACTCCAATCAGGCACAGAAGCATTGGGTAGGAAGTTAGTGTAACAAACCCAGAATCAGAAGCCTTGCTTTGATTGGATGCCACCCCAGCCCCTGCCCATGCCATTGGCTGCCACCCAGCCCCTGCCCATGCCATAGGCACACATCAGAGCACAAAACCAGCTAAGTGTTACTATTGCTGTTAGACAGTGATAGCCAGCCAGAACACCAAGCATTCTGCTCCACAGTACCTATCGCCTGGACGGGCCTGCCCAGCCCTCATCCCTCATCCCTGGGTAAAGGAGGTGGAGAGGTGGGCCCCTCTATGGTGGAGAGGTGGGCCCCTCTATGGAACAGGTCCACCTGTCAGGAACTATCTGTGCCCCTGACCCCCCTTTGTCGGCCCCTAATGCCCCTAGAAGACCCCCCCCCCCCCCCCCCCTTCCTTTCCCTCCTCCGTCCCTGTTTCTCTGAGTCACAGCCAGGGGCGTAGGGGATGGAGAGGGGCAGAGAGGAGGGGTGGAGGTTGGAGGTTCAGAGGGAGAGCTGGCCTGCAGCCCGCGGAGGCCAGACCACAGCCCAAAGCGGCTCATTGTGGTGGGACTGGCGGCTCTAACCGGGGCCCCTGCTCCGGTCCGGCCTGGAGCCTAGTCTGGCTGCAGTCAGGGGAGAGGGAGGAAATCACCCCGCAACGCCACGCTGTCTCACTCTGCAGACCAGGCAGAGCTTCTAACAGGGGGAAAACAACAAACATCCATCCAACCTCTTTTTTCTTGACCTTTTGTTTCGTCCTCAGCTGTTTTGTTTCAAACCCCTTCACTCAGTCATTTCTCATTTCCCCCTCAGTATATTTGAGATACAGTGCATTCAGAAAATATTCACACCCCTTGACTCTTCCCACATTTTGTTGTGTTACAGCTTGAATTTTAAATGGATTAAATATACATTTTGTGCCACTGATATACACACAATACCTCACAATGTCAAAGTGGATTTTTATATATTTATTTTTAAAATTTTAATGAATAAACAATTAAAAGCTGAAATGTCTTGAGTCAATAAGTAGTCAACCCTATGTTATGGCCATCCTAAATAGGTTCATGAGTATAAATTAGCTGAAAAAGTCACATAACACAGTTGAAGTCGGAAGTTTACATACACCTTAGCCAAATACATTTAAACTCAGTTTTTCACAATTCCATGATATTTAATCCAAGTAAAAATTCCCTGTCTTAGATCAGTTAAGATCACCACTTTATTTTAAGAATGTGAAATGTTAGAATAATAGTAGAGAGATTGATTTATTTCAGCTTTTATTTCTTTCATCACATTCCTAGTGGGTCAAAAGTTTACATACACTTAATTAGTATTTGGTAGCATTGCCTTTAAATTGTTTAACTTGGGTCAATGTGTTGGGTAGCCTTCCACAAGCTTCCCACAATAAGTTGGGTGAATTTTGGCCCATTCCTCCTGACAGAGCTGGTGTAACTGAGTCAGGTTTGTAGGCCTCCTTGCTCGCACACACTTTTTCAGTTCTGCACACATATTTTCTATGGGATTAAGGTCAGGGCATTGTGATGGCCACTCCAATACCTTGACTTTGTTGTCCTTAAGCCATTTTGCCACAATTTTGGAAGTATGCTTGGGGTCATTGTCCATTTGGTAAACCCATTTGCGACCAAGCTTTAACTTCCTGACTGATGTCTTGAGATGCTGCTTCAATATGTCCACATCATTTTCCTTCCTCGTGATGCCATCTATTTGTGAAGTGCACTAGTCCCTCCTGCAGCAAAGCACCCCCACAACATGATGCTGCCACCCCCGTGCTTCATGGTTGGGATGGTGTTCTTTGGCTTGCAAGCCACCCCCTTTTTCCTCCAAACATAACGATGGTCATTATGGCCAAACAGTTCTATTTTTGTTTCATCAGACCAGAGGACATTTCTCCAAAAAGTACGATCTTTGTCCCCATGTGCAGTTGCAACCCGTAGTCTGGCTTTTTTATGGCGGTTTTGGAGCAGTGGCTTCTTCCTTGCTGAGTGGCCTTTCAGGTTATGTCGATATAGGACTCGTTGTACTGCAGATATAGATACTTTTTTTTTTTTGAAAACTCTGTTTATTAAGTTTTACACACACAGACAAGACAAAGCAATATAAATAATATACTCAACTAGAAAAAAATACAAATAATACATTAAAAAAAAATAGCTTTAAAGATACCATACTTTAGACAAGTTAAACGCACCAGGCAGAAGGCTACAAAGGTTAAAGGGCAATCTATAGTATAGGGACAGAGCAACCACCTCACCATTGTTCCTGTAAACAGTCAAGGGATGGGGTGGAGAAATGCAACCACTCACAGACAGTCAAGGCCACAGACCAACCATCCACTGGACCAAAAATGAAAAGTTTACAATGCTTTAAAATAAAAAATGAATAATAATAATTTTATGTAGGCGTGAACAAAATTTAAAAATAAAAATAACTGGGAAAAACAAGCTCACACCTTAGTCTCTGCCCCGGCAAGATGAACAAGGCATCCGCAGGTCACAATCAATAAGCACATCAACCTTAATGCCCCCCCCCCCAGAAAAAACACAGAGAAATGCTCATCCAACCCCTAAGTAAGTCACAGGGGGGTCAAATACAGACTTATTTTGGTTTTAATAGGAATGCCATCAGAGGATGGACTGTTTAAAGTAACACCGGAATGGAGCCCAAGCCTCATTAAACAGTTTGGGGTTCCCACGTGAATTGAATTTAATTTTTTCTAGTTTCAGAGAGCACAACACATCTCTCACCCAATATGTATAAGATGGGGGAGCTGCCATCTTCCAGTTCTGTAGTATTAGCCGTCTAGCTAAAAGAGTTGTATAAGCAACAGTGTCCGACTGGATTCTTGACAGGGGGGTACCTATGGGCAGTACACCAAAAAGGGCTGTAAGGGGAGACGGATCTATAACAGTGTCATATATATCAGAGAAACATTTAAATATTAATTCCCAGAAACCTGACAGTTTATGACAGCCCCAGAACATATGCAACAGTGTGGCTGGTTCAATTTTACATCTGACACAGGTAGGATCAAAATCAGAGAATATTCTTCCAAGTCTGGCCCCAGACCAGTGGATACGGTGAACCACCTTGAATTGAATGAGGCTGTGTCTAGTGCTAAAAGAGGATGAATGCACCCTGCGCAGCACAGATTCCCAGGTGTCTTCCCCAAGTTCCTCCCCCAAATCCTTTTCCCATCGAGTCTTTAAAGGCACCAAAGAAGGGTTCTGTAAGTCATGAATGATTGCATATACATCTGAAATTGTGCCCCTAGGAAGCTTGTTCAGCTCCAAGATGCTCTCTATAGCTGTATTCGCAGGCCTATGGGGAAATTCAGGTGTGTTAGCTCTGACAAAGTTCCTAGTCTGGAGATAGCGGAAAAAGTGGGATTGGGGGAGGTTGAACCTTTCCTGTAGCTGAGCAAAAGAGGCAAATGTGTCATCAAAGAATAATTGGGCTAGTGAGGAGAGGCCTAGTGAGTGCCAGATGCCAAAAGCCCCATCATTCAAAGATGGAGGAAATAAAATGTTCTGATTGATTGGGCCTGATAGAGAAAAGCCTCGGAGGCCAAAGGCTAAACGGAACTGATTCCAAATTTTAAGAGACTGCTTTACAATTGGGTTGACACACCTTTTGCCTAGGGACACTGGGAGAGACGAGCACAACACAGAAGAAAGTGCAGCAGGTTTACACGATTCAGACTCCATCTGGACCCAGAGTGGTCTGGGGCCAGTAGGATCAGTCTGCAGCCAGTACAGAAGGGCTCTGAAATTTGCAGCCCAATAGTATGTCTGAAAATTTGGTAGAGCTAAACCCCCCAATGACTTAGGCTTCTGTAAATGTTTTTTACCAATCCGTGGTACCTTGCCATCCCAAATGAAATGCATGAATGTTTGATCCAGTGAAATAAAAAAAGATTTTGGAATAAAAATGGGTAAACATTGAAATAAATATAGAAATTTGGGCAACACACTCATTTTAATGACATTAATCCTTCCGATAAGAGAAAGAGGTAGCGACTTCCAAAAAGTAAAAGATTGTTTCAAACTGTCTGCTAGAGCAACCAAGTTTTCCTGAAACAGATTTGAATATTTCCTTGTCACTTTAACTCCCAAGTAGGTGAATTGATCCCGGACAATCCTAAACTGAGAACTTGTAAAAGAGCACTTTAAAGCAGCCTTGTTTACAGGAAAAAGCTCACTCTTGCCTAGATTCAGCTTGTACCCTGAGATTGATCCAAACCTTTTAAGAACAGATAAGGCGCGTGGCAATGAGGTATCAGGGTTAGAGATAAACAAAAGGAGGTCATCCGCATATAGCGAGACTTTCTGCTCTGAGCCCGTCCTGATTATTCCTTGAATGGCATCATTAGAGCGTAGTGCAATGGCGAGAGGTTCGATTGCCAAAGCAAACAACAAGGGGGAGAGTGGACAGCCCTGTCTGGATCCGCGGTGCAAGGGAAAATAGTCAGAGGACAAGTTGTTAGTCCGTACCGAAGCCATGGGGGAAAAATAAAGAATCTTTATCCACGCAATGAATTTGGGACCAAAGCCAAATCTATAAAGGGTAGCTGTTAGGTAATCCCACTCAACGCGGTCAAACGCTTTTTCTGCATCAAGTGAGACCACTACCTCTGGGTCCTCCGACGCTGGGGAGTACAGTATATTCATAAGGCGCCTAATATTGAAAAACAAATGCCTATTTCTCACAAAGCCAGTCTGGTCAGAGTGTATTACTTGGTGCAGCGAGCCTTCCATACGGATGGCTAAAAGCTTGGCTAGAATTTTGTAATCACAGTTTAAAAGCGAGATTGGGCGATAGGATCCACATTCCAGGGGGTCTTTGTTTTTCTTTAATAGTAATGAAATTGAAGCCTGATAAAGAGTAGGCGGTAGCTTTGAGGTATCAAGGCACTCTGCAAATAGTCGAGACAAGAATGGGCAAAGCAGACCAGAAAACGTCCTGTAAAATTCGGTTGGAAAACCATCCGGACCCGGTGGGATATAGATACTTTTGTACCTGTTTCCTCCAGCATCTTCACACGATCCTTTGCTGTTGTTCTGGGATTGATTTGCACTTATCGCACCAAAGTACGTTCATCTCTAGGAGACAGAACGCGTCCCCATCCTGAGCGGTATGACGGCTGCGTGGTCCCATGGTTATTATACTTTTGTTTGTACAAATGAAAGTGGTACCTTCAGGCATTTGGAAATTGCTCCCAAGGATGAACCAGACTTGTGGAGGTCTAGGCTGATTTCTTTTGATTTTCCCATGATGTCAAGCAAAGAGGCACTGAGTTTGAAGGTAGGCCTTGAAATGCATCCACAGGTACACCTCCAATTGACTCAAATTATGTCAATTAGCCTATCAGAAGCTTCTAAAGCCATGACATAATTTTCGGAAATTTTCCAAGCTGTTTAACGGCACAGTCAACTTAGTGTATGTAAACTTCTGACCCACTGGAATTGTGATACAGTGAAATATAAGTGAAATAATCTGTTTGTAAACAATTGTTGGAAAAATTACTTGTGTCATGCACAAAGTAGATGTCCTAACCGACTTGCCAAACTATAGTTTGTTAACAAGAAATTTGTGGAGTGGTTGAAAAACGAGTTTTAATGACTCCAACCTAAGTGTATGTAAACTTCTGACTTCAACTGTAAGTTGAATGGACTCACTCTGTGTGCAATAATAGTGTTTAACATGATTTTTGAATGGCTGCCTCATTACTGTACCCCACACATACAATCATCTTTAAGGTTCCTCAGTCAAGGGAGTGAATTTCAAGCACAGATTCAAGCACAAAGACCAAGGAGGTTTTCCAATGCCTCGCAAAGAAGGTCACGTATTGGTAGACGGGTAAATATAAAAAAAAGCAGAAACTGAATGTATCTTTGAGCATGGTGTATTAATACACCCAGTCACTACAAAGTTAAAGGCATCCTTCCTAACTCAGTTGCCAGAGAGGAAGAAAACTGTTCAGGGATTTCACCACGACAGTTACACAGTTTAATGGCTGTGATAGGAGAAAACTGATGATGGATCAGCAACATTGTACATATAGTTACTCCACAACACTAACCTAAATGACAGAGTGAAAAGTTTTGACAGAATAAAAATATTCAAAAACATGCATCCTGTCTGCAATTAGGCACTAAAGTAATACTGCAAAAAAAATTGAAAATACATTTACTTTTTGTCCTGAATACAAAGCATTATGTTTGGGGCAAATCCAATATAACAAATCACTGAGTACTACTTTTCATATTTTCAAGTATGGTGGTGGCTGCATCATGTTATGGATATACTCGTCATCAGCAAGGACTAGGGAGTTTTTGGGGGGATAAAAAGAAACAGGAATAGAACTAAGCACAGGCAAAATCCTAGAGGAAAACCTGGTTTTCTGCTTTCCAATTGACTTCACCTTTCAGCAGGACAAAAACCTAAAACTCAAGCCCAAATATACACTGAGTACACCAAACATTAAGAACATCTTCCTAATATTGAGTTGCACGCCCACCCCCCTTTTGCCCTCAGACCAGGGCACGGACTTTACAAGTTTTCGAAAGTGTTCCAAAGGGATACGGGCCCAGGTTGACATCCAGTTGGCTGGATGTCCTTTGGGTGGTGGACCATTCTTGATACACACGGGAAACTGTTGAGCGTGAATAAACAGCAGTTTTGCAGTTCTTGATACACTCAAACCGTTGCGCCTGGCACCTACTACCATACCCTGTTCCAAAACACTTAAATCTTTTGTCTTGCCCATTTGTATTTGTATTTATTATTGCCAAGGCAGCAGATACTCTTCCTGGGGCCCAGCAAAATTAAGGGAGTTACACAATTTTAAAAACATTACAATACAAATTTCACAACACATTAAGTGTGTGCCCTAAAGCCCCTACTCTACTACCACATATCTACAACACACCATCCATGTGTACATGTGTGTATAGTGCGTATGTTATCGTGTGTGTATGCATGTATACAGTGGGGAGAACAAGTATTTGATACACTGCCGATTTTGCAGGTTTTCCTACTTACAAAGCATGTAGAGGTCTGTAATTTTTATCATACAGTGAGGGAAAAAAGTATTTGATCCCCTGCTGATTTTGTACGTTTGCCCACTGACAAAGAAATTATCGGTCTATAATTTTAATGGTAGGTTTATTTGAACAGTGAGAGACAGAATAACAACAAAAATATCCAGAAAAATGCATGTCAAAAATGTTATAAATTGATTTGCATTTTAATGAGGGAAATAAGTATTTGACCCCTTCTCAATCAAAAAGATTTCTGGCTCCCAGGTGTCTTTCATACAGGTAACGAACGGAGATTAGGAGCACACTCTTAAAGGGAGTGCTCCTAATCTCAGTTTCTTACCTGTATAAAAGATACCTGTCCACAGAAGCAATCAATCAATCAGATTCCAAACTCTCCACCTTGGCCAAGACCAAAGAGCTCTCCAAGGATGTCAGGGACAAGATTGTAGACCTACACAAGGCTGGAATGGGCTACAAGACCATCGCCAAGCAGCTTGGTGAGAAGGTGACAACAGTTTCTGTGATTATTCGCAAATGGAAGAAACACAAAAGAACTGTCAATCTCCCTCAGCCTGGGGCTCCATGCAAGATCTCACCTCGTGGAGTTGCAATGATCATGAGAACGGTGAGGAATCAGCCCAGAACTACACAGGAGGATCTTGTCAATGATCTCAATGCAGCTGGGACCATAGTCATCAAGAAAACAATTGGTAACACACTATGCCGTGAAGGACTGAAATCCTGCAGCGCCCGCAAGGTCCCCCTGCTCAAGAAAGCACATATACATGCCCGTC
Organism: Salvelinus alpinus; assembly: GCF_045679555.1. Lineage (NCBI taxonomy): Eukaryota > Metazoa > Chordata > Actinopteri > Salmoniformes > Salmonidae > Salvelinus > Salvelinus alpinus. The sequence continues at coordinate 20,789,660 of NC_092114.1, read as the reverse complement.
TGAAGTTTGCCAATGAACATCTGAATGATTCAGAGGACAACTGGGTGAACGTGTTGTGGTCAGATGAGACCAACATGGAGTTCTTTGGCATCAACCCAACTTGCCGTGTTTGGAGGAGGAGGAATGCTGCCTATGACCCCAAGAAACCATCCCCACCGTCAAACATGGAGGTGGAAACATTATGCTTTGGGGGTGTTTTTCTGCTAAAGGGACAGGACAACTTCACCGCATCAAAGGGACGATGGACGGGGCCATGTACCGTCAAATCTTGGGTGAAAACCTCCTTCCCTCAGCCAGGGTATTGAAAATGGGTCGTGGATGGGTATTCCAGCATGACAATGACCCAAAACACACGGCCAAGGCAACAAAGGAGTGGCTCAAGAAGAAGCACATTAAGGTCCTGGAGTGGCCTAGCCAGTCTCCAGACCTTAATCCCATAGAAAATCTGTGGAGGGAGCTGAAGGTTCGAGTTGCCAAACGTCAGCCTCGAAACCTTAATGACTTGAAGAAGATCTGCAAAGAGGAGTGGGACAAAATCCCTCCTGAGATGTGTGCAAACCTGGTGGCCAACTACAAGAAACGTCTGACCTCTGTGATTGCCAACAAGGATTTTGCCACCAAGTACTAAGTCATGTTTTGCAGAGGGGTCAAATACTTATTTCCCTCATTAAAATGCAAATCAATTCATAACATTTTTGACATGCGTTTTTCTGGATTTTTTTGTTGATATTCTGTCTCTCACTGTTCAAATAAACCTACCATTAAAATTATAGACTGATCATTTCTTTGTCAGTGGGCAAACGTACAAAATCAGCAGGGGATCAAATACTTTTTTCCCCCACTGTAGGTACACTTCAACTGTGAGAGACGGAATCTAAAACAAAAATCCAGAAAATCACATTGTATGATTTTTAAGTAATTCATTTGCATTTTATTGCATGACATAAGTATTTGATCACCTACCAACCAGTAAGAATTCCAGCTCTCACAGACCTGTTAGTTTTTCTTTAAGAAGCCCTCCTGTTCTCCACTCATTGCCTGTATTAACTGCACCTGTTTGAACTCGTTACCTGTATAAAAGACACCTGTCCACACACTCAATCAAACAGACTCCAACCTCTCCACAATGGCCAAGACCAGAGAGCTGTGCAAGGACATCAGGGATAAAATTGTAGACCTGCACAAGGCTGGGATGGGCTACAGGACAATAGGCAAGCAGCTTGGTGAGAAGGCAACAACTGTTGGCGCAATTATTAGAAAATGGAAGAAGTTCAAGATGACGGTCAATCACCCTCGGTCTGGGGCTCCATGCAAGATCTCACCTCGTGGAGCATCAATGATCATGAGGAAGGTGAGGGATCAGCCCAGAACTACATGGCAGGACCTGGTCAATGACCTGAAGAGAGCTGGGACCACAGTCTCAAAGAAAACCATTAGTAACACACTACGCCGTCATGGATTAAAATCCTGCAGCGCACGCAAGATCCTCCTGCTCAAGCCAGCGCATGTCCAGGCCCGTCTGAAGTTTGCCAATGACCATCTGGATGATCCAGAGGAGGAATGGGAGAAGGTCATGTGGTCTGATGAGACAAAAATAGAGCTTTTTGGTCTAAACTCCACTCGCCGTGTTTGGAGGAAGAAGAAGGATGAGTACAACCCCAAGAATACCATCCCAACCTGGAGATGGAGATGGAGATGGAAACATCATTCTTTGGGGATGCTTTTCTGCAAAGGGGACAGGACGACTGCACCGTATTGAGGGGAGGATGGATGGGGCCATGTATTGCGGGATCTTGGCCAACAACCTCCTTCCCTCAGTAAGAGCATTGAAGATGGGTCGTGGCTGGGTCTTCCAGCATGACAACGACTCGAAACACACAGCCAGGGCAACTAAGGAGTGGCTCCGTAAGAGGCTTCTCAAGGTCCTGGAGTGGCCTAGCCAGTCTCCAGACCTGAACCCAATAGAAAATCTTTGGAGGGAGCTGAAAGTCCGTATTGCCCAGCGACAGCCCCGAAACCTGAAGAATCTGGAGAAGGTCTGTATGGAGGAGTGGGCCAAAATCCCTGCTGCAGTGTGTGCAAACCTGGTCAAGAACTACAGGTAACGTATGATCTCTGTAATTGCAAACAAAGGTTTCTGTACCAAATATTAAGTTCTGCTTTTCTGATGTATCAAATATCAAACTGCATTGTTGGTTAAGGGCTTGTAAGTAAGCATTTCACTGTAAGGTCTACACCTGTTGTATTCAGCGCATGTGACAAATACAACAGGTGTAGACCTTACAGTGAAATGCTTACTTACAAGCCCTTAACCAACAATGCAGTTTTAAGAAAATACCCCCCAAAAAGTAGGAAATAAGAAAAACAAATATGTAAAGAGCAGCAGTAAATAACAATAGCGGGGCTATATACAGGGGGTACAGAGTCAATGTGTGGGGGCACCGGTGTCGAGGTAATTGAGGTAATATGTACATGTAGGTAGAGTTATTAAAGTGACTATGCATAGATAATAACAGAGTAGCAGCAGCGTAGAAGGGGGTGGGGGGGCAATGCAAATAGTCTGGGTAACCAGTTGATTAGATGGTCAAGAGTCTTATGGCTTGGGGGCAGAAGCTGTTTAGAACACTCTTGGACCTAGACTTGGCACTCCAGTACCGCTTGCTATGCGGTAGCAGAGAGAACAGTCTATGACTAGGGTGGCTGGAGTCTTTGACAATTTTTAGGGCCTTCCTCTGACACCGCCTGGTATAGAGGTCCTGGAAGGCAGGAAGCTTGGCCCCGGTGATGTACTGGGCCGTACGCACTACCCTCTGTAGTGCCTTGCGGTCAGATGCCGAGCAGTTGTGACTGTCTTGATGTGCTTGGACCATGTTAGTTTGTTAGTGATGTGGATACCAATGAACTTCAAGCTCTCAACCTGCTCCACAACGGCCCCGTTGATGAGAATGGGGGCGTGCTAGGTCCTCCTTTTCCTGTAGTCCACAATCACCTCCTTTATCTTGATCATGTTGAGGGAGAGGTTGTTGTCCTTGCACCACACGGTTAGGTCTCTGACCTCCTCCCTATAGGCTGTCTCAATGTTGTCGGTGATCGACAAACTTAATGATGGTGTTGGAGTCGTGCCTGGCCGTGGAGTCATGAGTGAACAGGGAGTACAGGAGGGGACTGAGCACGCACCCCTGAGGGGCCCCCGTGTTGAGGATCAGCGTAACGGATGTGTTGTTACCTACCCTTACCACCTGGAGGCGGCTCGTCAGTAAGTCCAGGATCTAGTTGCAGAGGGAAGTGTTAAGTCCCAGGGTCCTTAGCTTAGTGATGAGCTTTGAGGGCACTATGGTGTTGAACGCTGAGCTGTAGTCAATGAATAGCATTCTCACAGAAGGTGTTCCTTTTGTCCAGGTGTGCAAGGGCAGTGTGGAGTGCAATAGAGATTGCATCATCTGTGGATCTGTTGGGGTGGTATGCAAATTGGAGTGGGTCTAGGGTTTCTGTGATAATAGTGTTGATGTGAGCCACGTCCAGACTTTCAAAGCATTTCATGGCTACAGACGTGAGTGCTACGGGTTGGTAGTCATTTAGGCAGGTTATCTTAGTGTTCTTGGGGACAGGGACTATGGTGGTCTGCTTGAAACATCTTGGTATTACAGACTCGGTCAGGGAGAGGTTGAAAATGTCAGTGAAGACACTTGCCAGTTGGTCAGCGCATGCTCAGAGTACACGTCCTGGTAATCCATCTGGACCTGCAGCCTTGTGAATGTTGACCTGTTTAAAGGTCTTACTCACATTGGCTGCGGAGAACGTGATCACACAGTCGTCCGGAACAGCTGATGCTCTCATACATGTTTCAGTGTTACTTGCCTCGAAGCGAGCATAGAAGTTATTTAACTCGTTTGGTAGGCTTGTGTCACTCGGCAGCTCTCGGCTGTGCTTCCCTTTGTAGTCTGTAATAGTTGGCAAGCGCTGCCACATCTGACGAGCATCAGAGCCGGTGTAGTACGATTTGATCTTAGTCCTGTATTGACGCTTTGCCTGTTTGATGGTTCGTCGGAGGGCATAGCGGGATTTCTTATAAGCTTCCGGGTTAGAGTCCCGCTCCTTGAAAGCGGCAGCTCTACCCTTTATCTCAGTGCGAATGTTACCTGTAATCCATGGCTTCTGTTTGAGGTATGTACGTACAGTCATTGTGGGGATGATGTCATCGATGCACTTGTTGATGAAGCCAGTGACTGATGTGGTGTAATCCTCAATGCCATCGGGAGAATCCCAGAACATATTCCAGTCTGTGCTAGCAAAACAGTCCTGTAGTTTAGCATCTGCTTCACCTGACCACTTTTTTTATAGACCGAGTCACTGGGGCTTCCTGCTTTAATTTTTGCTTGTAAGCAGGAATCAGGAGGATATAATTATGGTCAAATTTGCCAAATGGAGGGCGAGGGAGAGCTTTGTACGCGTCTCTGTGTGTGGAGTACAGGTGGTCTAGAGTTTTTTCCCCTCTGATTGCACATTTAATATGTTAATAGAAAATAAGTGGAACTTATTTAAGTTTCCCTGCATTAAAGTCTCCGGCCACTAGGAGCGCCGCCTCTGGGTTAGCGGTTTCTTGTTTGCTTATTTCCTTATACAGCACCCGTCTGTGGTGGTAAATAAACAGCCACGAAAAGTATAGCTGAAAACTCTCTAGGCAAATAGAGTGGTCTGCATTTTATCACAAGATACTCTACTTCAGGCGAGCAAAATCTAGATAATTCCTTAGATTTTGTGCACCAGCTGTTGTTTACAAATATGCACAGACCGCCGGTGCAGCGTATATCCCGCTAACTGAATATCCATGTCATCATTCAGCCATGATTCCGTGAAACATAAGATATTACAATTTTTGATGTCCCGTTGGTAGGATATTTGTGATCGTACCTCGTCTAATTTATTGTCCAATGATTGCACGTTGGCGAGTAATATTGACGGTAACGGCAGCTTTCCCACTCGCCTTCTGCGGATCCTTACAAGGCACCCCGCTCTGTGTCCTCTGTACCTATGTCTCTTCCTCTTGCAAATAACTAGGATGTTGGCCTTGTCGGGTGTTCGGAGAATGTCCTGTGCGCCCTGCTTGTTGAAGAAAAAAGATTTGTCTAGTCCGAGGTGAGTGATCGCTGTCCTGATATCCAGAAGCTTTTTTTTGCCGTAAGATACGGTTGCAGAAACATTATGTACAAAATAAGTTACAAATAACGCGAAAAAAACATAATAGCACAATTGGTTGGGCGCACGTAAAACTGCTGCCATTTCTCCTTGCGCCATTTTATTACATTTTATTAAAGATTAAAGTTAGACAGGTTACTCTTTATCCACATTATAGTAGGGGGTGTAAAGCCATAACACATACGTTTTTCCAGCAACAGACTATGATCGATAATGTCAAAAGCCGCACTGAAGTCTAACAAAACTTATGAATGGCACAAATACACAATCCATGTCTCAATGCTTAAAAATCCTTCTTTAACTTGTCTTCTCCCCTTGCTCTACACTGATTGAAGTGAATTTAACAAGTGACATCAATGAAGTCTAACAAAACCCTATGAATGGCACAAATACACAATCCATGTCTCAAGGCTTAAAAATCCTTCTTTAACCTGTCTCCTCCCCTTCATCTACACTGATTGAAGTGCATTTAACAAGTGACATCAATGAAGTCTAACAAAACCCTATGAATGGCACAAATACACAATCCATGTCTCAAGGCTTTAAAATCCTTCTTTGTCTCCTCACCTTCATCTACACTGATTGAAGTGGATTTAATAAGTGACATCAATAAGGGATCATAGCTTTCACCTGGATTCACCTGGTCAGTCTATGTAATGGAAAGAGCAGGTGTTCTTAATGTTTTCTATACTCAGTGTACACTGGAGTTGCTTACCAAGATGACATTGAATGTTCCTGAGTGGCCTAGTTACAGTTTTAAATTAAATTATCTTGAAAATCTAGGCAAGACTTGAAAATGGCTGTCCAGCAATGATCTACAACAAACTTGACAGAGCTTGAAGACTTAAAAAAAACAAATCAGGCCAAATATTGTACAATCAAGGTGTGCAAAGCTTCCAGGGACAGATTCCAATTTAGGAAATTACGCCTTTCTTATGCATGCCTTTCCTACGCACTTCTTAGTAGTTGGTATTCAGACTTACCTTATGCAGGTGCATAACGGGCTTTGCAGGCGAGGTTACCTTGCGCACGCTGAATAAATGTAATTCAACCATTGAAAACCCTCCCACTTACTGGCCAACAGATTTTCTCGTGGAGTTTTCATTATATAGGGTTTTCAGTACCTTGATCTTAAGCCATCCCTTTAAATAAGGTGTACCTTTAATTATAATTTGGTCGACAAAGTCAATAGAACACATTGAGAGAAGGGGTTCAGAAAATAGGGATCAATGAAAGAATGCCATCTATGCATCTTCATCTCAGTTTCAGCACCAACTGGCAGATTTAAAAAATCTTTTAGATTATTTAGGCACATTTTAGGGCTAGGAAAGTACGTATGAATGATTAAAAAAAATGTTTTGGAGAGCCTTTACGTAGAAAATATATTGCTGAATAAAAAATACAGTGGTTTGATTCATTCTGAAAGTTGTCATATTCAAGTTCAAACCATGAAATATTGGAAGGTGGAAAAGGATGTACAATAGGGGTTGAACAGTAGTTCTATGAATCTACCCTAATCCTCACTAATCATGGAACTGCATGACAACGCTCCAGTCATCGTGAACCATGCGCCAGGCTCCAGGTTTAACCTGCTACGTGTCGTCTGAGTTCCATAATGATTCAAGTAGGCTACATTATCCCAAATTAGCAGACGTAACAGAGGAAAGAAACGTTAACGGAATGGAATGATGCAAAATGTAAGCTACAAATTGTTTCAGCCCTATAGAAGCCTATAGCTTGGGTGTCCTAATTTCATCCAGGAAAATTATGAGGGTACACAATTAAAATTCTGAATAACGGCACAGCTATTTATAGACTATTTCACTGTAGAAAAGGGGCTGCAATACATGCCATGTTGATATGATTTTCAGTTTGCTTCCATATGGCTGGTTTCACATTCGTCTCCAGGAATCATAAGAAAAAATAATCTAAAACTATTGTTTGTGTATTTATTATTTACCCAAACGGATTAATAATTTACCTAGCTCTTATCAATAGCTCTTATTCATTTATAAATGATAGGTCATGGAGAATGCTGTTATTTCTATCTGAAAAAATGAAGTAGATGCTTTTTCCACTTGGAACCGGTAGGTTCGCCCGACCATTCTCATGGTTTCCTCACGCGTAAAGGTGGTGGAATTAAGTCACGGTCAGAATATGGCTTATCTGTAGACACACCTCCGCCAAACCTTCATTTCTGAGATCTCCACCCTAAACAAATAGTGGGTGAATAGCATTCTATTCTCGTGCTTAAGTTCAAGGTCAGAATACGCATAGAGAGAAAACTGCATAAAAAGGGAATAACGTTCCATTTAAGTGTGCTTAACTCAGGTAGCAATTGGGGCCTTAGAGACTTACCCCAAAAACTCACAGCTGTAATCGCTGCCAAAGGTGATTCTAACACGTATTGACTCACAGGGTTGAATACTTATCTAATCAAGATATATTAGTGTTTTATTTTTTAATTTTTCTTACACTTTGACATTACAGAGCATTTTGTGTACATAAAGAAAATTACAAAAACAAAGTAAATTTTTATCCCAATTTGTAACACAACAAAATGTGGAAAAAGTCAAGGGGTGTGAATACTTTTTGAAGGCACTGTAACTTATTTAAACAGCTGGAGTTAGTCTTAAATTAACAGGGTTTAAAAACATTTTTGACAAAGATACAGTATACTGTCATAGAGAGGTTTCTGATATCTAATTGTATTTCTTTCTCTGGAGAGATCCAATCAAAGACACACTTTTAGAAGTTGTGTTCTCCTTGGCATTTCGTTCAATGGCTGTCATTTGAGAATCTGACACAAACAGAGCAAGTGGGCTGGAAATCGGACTGGTATGTGGGGATTTAGAAAGATAAAAACATTTCTTCAGTTTCTTATGTTTCATGTTGGATAAGTCTGTCCTAGTGTATTGCTGATATATATTCAGTAATGGAAGTAATCATAGAAAAACCCAACATCACCAGTGAACTTCAAGGCTGTGACCATTAACAGGACATGTTTCTAGACTACAGTTAGAGAATAACTATGGCCGGGATTCAATCCAAGGTGCTCTATAGTGCAGGCCACTAAACAGCCGACAATGCACCTTTTAAAGGCATTTGTACAGATCGCATTCATGGCAAATGCTGCGCATGTCGGCTCAACTGTAAATTACCTTTAAAAGTATGCTATAGTCCAAGGCGCTATAGAGCTTTGAATTGAATCACAGCCTATATCTCTGAAGCTGAAAAAGATGCTAAAACCATCAGCAAGTCTTCTCTTCTCTCATTTTTCCCTTCTTTCTCTCATTTTTTACCTGTCTCTGGACCTCCACCAGGTTGTATGGGAGGGCCCCTTCCTCTAGTGGAGCAATCCTGTCAATGTCCAACAGACCAACACGGCTGGAAGAGAGGAGGAGAGAGGGAAAAGTTTCAAACGGTTCTACCATTTAAATGCTTCTGACTTTTTCCTTCTGACCCTGGTAAGATTTTCAACGATACTTGATATTCAACAATATCAATGACCAACTACATCCCTCTCCCTCATTCTCTCTTTCCCTCGCTGCATCCAAACAAAACAAAAACATTTGTCCGTGACTCCGGGGACCTCTCCAACTCTGTGCATGCGCCCCAGCGTCCACATAACATCTCTGTGACGTTCCCAGATTTGGGAGCAGCTCAATCCCCTCCGATTATTGGGAACAATTATCTCCTGCATCTCCAATCAGAGGCTGGGGAGACTATTAAAGTATCCCATTGCCCAGAAATAATAATCAGGTGCTCAGAGAGTGCACAAATTACTGGCACTCTACGCCGCCGGTCGACCCTATGGAGCAAGAGAAATGGGAACGTGAGCCGTGTACAGTTAGAAGAACCGCTGGCGTTCCGTGTGGACTCCCCTTCCCCTGTGTGTGTGTATGCTCTTGTGTATGTGTCTCCTCTTCCTCAGACAAATGCTGAGTTTTGAAGGCTTATTTGAGTAAAGGGGATTCAGAAGAGTCATGTCTGGCTCATTTGATCAGGCTGCAGTGAAAGCAGACATTTTGGAAGAAGAACGACCGGGTATGACGAGCTCCAGTGATCCAATGACAACCACATGGATTAATGGGACAGGCTATTGAGACCCAATAAACTGAAAACTAGTATTAACTACAACAGTACATGCTAATGTGGAAATACAATCAGAGGAATGGACTACACTATGCAGTATCAATGACTGTGGGAAAATGTTTCCCCTAATATGTAGCTTCATTCAATATTGCTGGAATTCAATGATTTAAAACTGAGGTTGAGAGGGCTTATCATGTATGATCTGTTTTGCATAATTATGTATCTTGAACGCAACTGTAATTAAGCTATTAAACTGAATAGGGCTATCTATTTTAGGCCTAGCCTTGGTGTGTGACTCACCCCCGGGACTCAGAGAGGTCGGCCAGTTGGAACAGGATGTCCACCTCCATCGGAGTCACCTGACCAAACCTCTGGGCCACAATGATGAACTCCTCTGTTACAGGAGAGAAGGAGAGGAGAGGAGGAGACGAAGAAATGAGAGGAGAGGAAAGAAGAGCAGACAAAGAGGAGAGAAGAGAAGAGGAAATGAGAGGAGAGAAGAGGAGTGTGATGGATACTCCCACTTTATTTATCTTTGATTTATACAGGTGATCCCAGTTGAGAATAAAATCTCTCTTTCCCACAAGTCCAACGTCCTATACACAAATACAGTGTTTGAGATAATCCCCTTAAATTAGTTCCCACATGTATTTCCTGTTTACAAAGCCTTATTGAATTGACTTAATCTGTTCTTTAGACAGACAGAAAGTGTACAGTAGGGGAAGTGTTAGGTACATAATGAACAGGTTGATAACTGGCTTGGGTTACATCCCAAATGACATTCTATTTCCCTATTTAGTGCACTACTTTTGACCAGGGCTGGTATCTGGTATTGAGTGACCAGCTTATTCAAGGACACTGCCCTGGCTGTGTCGTGACACACATAAACTCAGCAAAAAAATAAACGTCCTCTCACTGTCAACTGCGTTTATTTTATTTTTATTTTTAAATTTTTAAATTTAATACATTTTACCCCCTTTTCTCCCCAATTTTCGTGGTATCCAATTGCTAGTAATTACTATCTTGTCTCATCGCTACAACTCCCGTAAGGGCTCGGGAGAGACAAAGGTCGAAAGCCATGCGTCCTCTGAAACACAACCCAACCAAGCCGCACTGCTTCTTAACACAGCGCGCCTCCAACCTGGAAGCCAGCCGCACCAATGTGTCGGAGGAAACACCGTGCACCTGGCTCCCTTGGTTAGCGCGCACTGCGCCCGGCCCGCCACAGGAGTCGCTGGTGCGCGATAAGACAAGGATATCCCTACCGGCCAAACCCTCCCTAACCCGGACGACGCTAGGCAAATTGTGCGTCGCCCCACGGACCTCCCGATCGCGGCCGGCTGCGACAGAGCCTGGGCGCGAACCCAGAGTCTCTGGTGGCGCAGCTTACGCTGCGATGCAGTGCCCTAGACCACTGCGCCACCCGGGAGGCCCCAACTGCATTTATTTTCAACAAATTGTGTAAATATTTGTATGAACATAACAAGATTCAACAACTGAGACATAAACTGAACAAGTTCCACAGACATGTGACTAACAGAAATTGAATAATGTGTCCCTGAACAAAGGGGGGGCAAAATCAAAAGTAACAGTCTGTATCTGGCGTGGCCACCAGCTGCATTAAGTACTGTAGTGCATCTCCTCCTCATGGACTGCACCAGATTTGCCAGTTCTTGCTGTGATATGTTACCCCACTCTTCCACCAAGGTACCTGCAAGTTCCCAGACACTTCTGGGGGGGAATGGCCCTAGCCCTCACCCTCCAATCCAACAGGTCCCAGACGTGCTCAATAGGATTGAGATCCGGGCTCTTCGCTGGCCATGGCCGAACACTGACATTCCTGTCTTGCAGGAAATCATGCACAGAACTAGCAGTATGGCTGGTGGCATTGTCATGCTGGAGGGTCATGTCAGGATGAGCCTGCAGGAAGTGTACCACATGAGGGAGGAGGATGTCTTCCCTGTAACGCACAGCGTTGAGATTGCCTGCAATGACAACAAGCTCAGTCTGATGATGCTGTGAGACACCATGACGGACCCTCCACCTCCAAATCGATCCCGCTCCAGAGTACAAGCCTCGGTGTAAAGCTCATTCCTTTAACGATAAACGCAAATCCGACCATCACCCCTGGTGAGACAAAACCGCGACTCGTCAGTGAAGAGCACTTTTTGGCAGTCCTGTCTGGTCCAGCCCATAGGCGACATTGTTGCCATTGATGTCTGATGAGGTCCTGCCTTACAACAGGCGTACAAACACTCAGTCCAGCCTCTCTCAGCCTATTGCGGACAGTCAGCACTGATGGAGGGATTGTGCATTCCTGGTGTAACTCGGGCAGTTGTTGTTGCCATCCTGTACCTGTCCCGCAAGTGTGATGTTCGGATGTACCGATCCTGTGCAGGTGTTGTTACACGTGGTCTGACACTGCGAGAATGATCAGCTGTCCGTCCTGTCTCCCTGTAGCGCTGTCTTAGGCATCTCACAGTATGGACATGGCAGTTTATTGCCCTGGCCACATCTGCAGTTCTTATGCCTCCTTGCAGCATGCCTAAGGCACGTTCACGCAGATGAGCATGGACCCTGGGCATCTTTCTTGTGGTGTTTTTCAGAGTCAGTAGAAAGGCATTTTTAGTGTCCTGAGTTTTCATAACTGTGACCTTAATTGCCTACCATCTGTAAGCTGTTAGTGTCTTAACGACCGTTCCACAGGTGCATGTTCATTAATTGTTTATGGTTCATTGAACAAGCAAGCATGGGAAACAGTGTTTAAACCCTTTACAATGAAGATGTGTGAAGTTATTTGGATTTTTACGAATTATCTTTGAAAGACAGGGTCCTGAAAAAGAGACGTTTCTTTTTAGGCTGAGTTTATATATTCAGTAGAGCAGAGATCAGATAGCTCAGTTTACTCCCAGACATCAACTCACTCTCAGTCTATATACAAAGATCATCTGACTGTCTATACACAAAGATCATCTGACAGTCTATACACAAAGATCATCTGACAGTCTATACACAAAGATCATCTGACAGTCTATACACAAAGATCATCTGACTGTCTATACAGAAAGATCATCTGACAGTCTATACAGAAACATCATCTGACAGTCTATACAGAAAGATCATCTGACAGTCTATACAGAAAGATCATCTGACTGTCTATACAGAAAGATCATCTGACTGTCTATACAGAAAGATCATCTGACTGTCTATACAGAAAGATCATCTGACAGTCTATACACAAAGATCATCTGACAGTCTATACACAAAGATCATCTGACAGTCTATACACAAAGATCATCTGACTGTCTATACAGAAAGATCATCTGACTGTCTATACAGAAAGATCATCTGACTGTCTATACACAAATATCATCTGACAGTCTATACACAAATATCATCTGACAATCTATACACAAAGATCATCTGACAGTCTATACACAAAGATCTACACTACCGTTCATAAATTTGGTCACTTAGAAATGTCCTTGTTTTTGAAAGAAAATAACATTTTTTGTCCATAAAAATAACATCAAATTGATCCGAAATACAGTGTAGACTCTCTCCAGATGAAATCTCGCGTCTTGTGACGGCCGGCCGCCCAACAACCTGCCCGCTTGACCCTATCCCCTCCTCTCTTCTCCAGACCATTTCCGGAGACCTTCTCCCTTACCTCACCTCGCTCATCAACTCATCCTTGACCGCTGGCTACGTCCCTTCCGTCTTCAAGAGAGCGAGAGTTGCACCCCTTCTGAAAAAACCTACACTCGATCCCTCCGATGTCAACAACTACAGACCAGTATCCCTTCTTTCTTTTCTCTCCAAAACTCTTGAACGTGCCGTCCTTGGCCAGCTCTCCTGCTATCTCTCTCAGAATGACCTTCTTGATCCAAATCAGTCAGGTTTCAAGACTAGTCATTCAACTGAGACTGCTCTTCTCTGTGTCACGGAGGCGCTCCGCACTGCTAAAGCTAACTCTCTCTCCTCTGCTCTCATCCTTCTAGACCTATCGGCTGCCTTTGATACTGTGAACCATCAGATCCTCCTCTCCACCCTCTCCGAGCTGGGCATCTCTGGCGCGGCCCACGCTTGGATTGCGTCCTACCTGACAGGTCGCTCCTACCAGGTGGCGTGGCGAGAATCTGTCTCCGCACCACGTGCTCTCACCACTGGTGTCCCCCAGGGCTCTGTTCTAGGCCCTCTCCTATTCTCGCTATACACCAAGTCACTTGGCTCTGTCATATCCTCACATGGTCTCTCCTATCATTGCTATGCAGACGACACACAATTAATCTTCTCCTTTCCCCCCTCTGATAACCAGGTGGTGAATCGCATCTCTGCATGTCTGGCAGACATATCAGTGTGGATGACGGATCACCACCTCAAGCTGAACCTCGGCAAGACGGAGCTGCTCTTCCTCCCGGGGAAGGACTGCCCGTTCCATGATCTCGCCATCACGGTTGACAACTCCATTGTGTCCTCCTCCCAGAGTGCTAAGAACCTTGGCGTGATCCTGGACAACACCCTGTCGTTCTCAACTAACATCAAGGCGGTGACCCGTTCCTGTAGGTTCATGCTCTACAACATTCGCAGAGTACGACCCTGCCTCACGCAGGAAGCGGCGCAGGTCCTAATCCAGGCACTTGTCATCTCCCGTCTGGATTACTGCAACTCGCTGTTGGCTGGGCTCCCTGCCTGTGCCATTAAACCCCTACAACTCATCCAGAACGCCGCAGCCCGTCTGGTGTTCAACCTTCCCAAGTTCTCTCACGTCACCCCGCTCCTCCGCTCTCTCCACTGGCTTCCAGTTGAAGCTCGCATCCGCTACAAGACCATGGTGCTTGCCTACGGAGCTGTGAGGGGAACGGCACCTCCGTACCTTCAGGCTCTGATCAGGCCCTACACCCAAACAAGGGCACTGCGTTCATCCACCTCTGGCCTGCTCGCCTCCCTACCTCTGAGGAAGTACAGTTCCCGCTCAGCCCAGTCAAAACTGTTCGCTGCTCTGGCACCCCAATGGTGGAACAAACTCCCTCACGACGCCAGGTCAGCGGAGTCAATCACCACCTTCCGGAGACACCTGAAACCCCACCTCTTTAAGGAATACCTAGGATAGGATAAAGTAATCCTTCTAACCCCCCCCCCCCTTAAAAGAGTTAGATGCACTATTGTAAAGTGGTTGTTCCACTGGATATCATAAGGTGAATGCACCAATTTGTAAGTCGCTCCGGATAAGAGCGTCTGCTAAATGACTTAAATGTAAATGTAAATGTAGACATTGTTATTGTTGTAAATGACTGTTGTAGCTGGAAATGGCAGATTTTTTATGGAATATCTACATAGGCGTACAGAGGCCCATTATCAGCAACCATGACTCCTGTGTTCCAATGGCACGTTGTGTTAGCTAATCCAAGTTAATCATTTTAAAATGCTAATTAATCACTAGAAAACTATTTAGCAATTATGTTAGCACAGCTGAAAACTGTTGTTCTGATTAAAGAAATAATAAAACTGGCCTTCTTTAGACTAGTTAAGTATCTGGAGCATCAGCATTTGTGGGTTCGATTACAGGCTCAAAAATACCTTTCTTCTGAAACTTGTCAGTCTATTCTTGTTCTGAGAAAAGAAGGCTATTCCATGCGAGAAATTGCCAAGAAACTGAAGCTCTTGTACAACACTGTGTACTACTCCCTTCACAGAACAGCGCAAACTGACTCTAACTAGAATAGAAAGAGGAGTGGGAGGCCCCGGTGAACAACTGAGTAAGAGGACAAGTACATTAGAGTGTCTAGTTTGAGAAACAGATGCCTCACAAGTCCTCAACTGGCAGCTGCATTAAATAGTACCCGCAAAACACCAGTCTCAACATCAACAGTGAAGAGGCAACTCCAGGATGCTGGCCTTCTAGGCAGAGTTCCTCTGTCCAGTGTCTGTGTTCTTTGCCCATCTTCATCTTTTCTTTTTATTGGCCAGTCTGAGAAATGGCTTTTTCTTTGCAACTCTGCCTAGAAGGCCACCATCCCAGAGTCGCCTCTTCACTGTTGATGTAGAGACTGGTGTTTTGTGGGACTCAGCATTTCCACATCACTATACCCTCCCTTACAGTTGTCCGGGGCAGCTCTAGTAGGACATACATTTGACAAACTGAGTTGTTGGAAAGGTGGCATCCTATGACGGTGTTACGTTGAAAGTCTCCCAGCTCCTCAGTAAGGCCATTCTACTGCCAATGTTTGTCTATGGAGATGGAATGGCTGTGTGCTCGATCATATACACCTGTCACCAACAGGTGTTGCTGAATCCACTAATTTGAAGGGGTGTTCACATACTCTTACATATATTGTGTATATTCCATGTAGCAGACCACAGAACGAGTTGCATTCATTTCATTGAAGTGAATGTTGTAATCAGCCCTGCCCTAAGAAATGAGGGCGTGGGGGGCGGTAACCACAGCGATGACGTTCCAAACCAAAACAGTGGCCCCGCCTCACATACGGAATCAATCAGGCCGGTTGGTAGGGGTCACAGAGGGTGGGGGTGGGAGCGAGAGAGAGATGGAGACGTGGAGCTCTGCACGCACAGACCAGGTCCCAGTAGAGCCTAATGACTGTGGCTGGGGGTGCACCACAGCCCAGCCACGGCCACGCCACGGTGGGAACAGCCAAGGGAACTCAGGCCCACACCCCCGATAAGGCCCCGATAGCATCACACTCACATACCCAGAACCCAGAACCCCAGAGCCATGTGGTGGACTGACCTACTCAGCATCAAGAGAGAAAGAGAGAACCAAGCCTACAGTGCTCAGCTTATACCAGACAGGGAGAGACATTGGTACAGTTCAACAACTGGCCTCTGAGGTAGAGAGGGAGAGAGATAAATTATGTGGAGGGGGGCTGTTGAGCTAATTGATAACTCTAACTTAACACATGTTAACTGCCATTCTTATTTTTTTATTTTACCTTTATTTAACTAGACAAGTTAGTTAAGAACAAATTCTTATTTTCAATGACGGCCTAGGAACAGTGGGTTAACTGCCTTGGATAGGGGCAGAACGACAGATTTTTTACCTTGCAACCTTTCGGGTTACTAGTCCAACGCTCTAAGCACTAGGCTACCTGCCACCCGTCATATCACGTCAAATCATGACATATTGTGTATGTTTTTCCTTTCCTCTATGCTATTTGTGATTTGTGAAACAACTGTTAGTTTGGTCCTGGCCGTTTACCCTCTAATGGTTTAGGGTAGAATTTGGGCAGGGTTAGCTGATCCTAGATCTGTGACTCAGGGGAAACTCCTAGCCAAACCAGAGCCAGAGAGGATGTGTCACAGACAGGCCCAGTGAGAGACCCGCCACTGCTGCTGAGAATTCTGGGTCAACTTCCCATGTGTCTATTGGGACGCATCCAGCAGGGCCAATCAAATGTAGACAAGGAGGAGGAGGTGGGGGGTGGAGAGTGGAAAAAAGAAAACAAACAAAACAACTAAAAACACACAACCACATTCTCTGTGTGTGTGTGTGTGTCTGTGTACGCATGTATGCTGTGTGTGCGTGCATGAACGTATCTGATTATGTATGCGTGTGTGCGTGCATGTGTGTTAGCGTATGTATGTCTACCAACCTTTAGTGACTTCCAGGACTCTACTGCTCCCAGCCAGTGTGGTGTAGATCTTCCTAATGACATCCATGTTGTTCAGGAGAGAGTTGAAGCCGTTAAAGTAGGAAAAACTGACCTGGTGAGATGTACTGCCCCCGGCCGCCTGGGAGAGAGAGAGGAGGTAGGGAGAAGGGGGAGGCAGAGGGAGAGAGAGGGAGAGAAAACACAACCCATATTTATGTTTAACTATTTGCACATCGTTACAACACTGAATATATACATAATATGACATTTAAAATGTCTTTGGGAACTTCTGTGAGTGTAATGTTTACTGTTAACTTTTATTTTTATTGTTTATTTCACTTTTGTTTATTATCTACTGCACTTGCTTTGGCAATGTTAACATATGTTTTATTTACGGTGTTGGGAAAGGAGATCGTCGGCAACACACACAGAGAGAGACAGGCACGCAAGCACACACACACAAACACACACACCATACACACACAAACTGGCTTTCCAGAGAGGAGAGGAGAGCGGTAGTCATCAGGCTCTGTTTAATGAAGTGCTTCTCTAATGAGGATGGAAGGCTGGAGTAAAGCAGAGAAAATAGAACGAGGTAACGTTTAAAACAGAGACTCAAAACGTTCCAGTTGGCTAGTACCCACTGCACACATTCCTTCCAGCCCACAACACAACTCTTTCATCGTTACACACGGCGTCTTGATTTAAGTCTGTTTAAAAGTACTTAAAAGCACTTGATAGCGTCAATGTGTTGGTGTCCCGTTTGATACGAGTATTTACATTTTCTCAGATGGAATGATTCATTAAAGTAACGTGGATGAAATATTGCAGATATTCATCTTGTACTATTTTTAATAGCGGGGGTGTGGGGAAAATCGTGGAAAACCATCCTTTTCACTAGATGGCGCTGTTTGCTTTACAGACACAGCAGTGAGCCCACCACAGCTTGCAGTGAGGAAGAGAAGCCATCTGCAGAAGAAGGGAGGAAGCTTCTCCTCTCCTCCACTCCTCTCCTGACAGAAAGGCACATTTATCCACGTCCAAAAACCCAGCAGCCTCACACTGTTCACTGAAACATCATATTACTGTGCCCTAGCCATGACATCTACACCCTAGCCATGACATCTACATTCTAGCCATGACATCTACACCCTAGCCATGACATTTACACCCTATCCATGACATCTACACCCTAGCCATGACATCTACATTCTAGCCATGACATCTACATTCTAGCCATGACATCTACATTCTAGCCATGACATCTACATTCTAGCCATTACATCTACACCCTAGCCATGACATCTATATTCTAGCCATGACATTTACACCCTAGACATGACATATACACCCTAGTCATGACATCTACATTCTAGCCATGACATCTACACCCTAGCCATGACATCTACATTCTAGCCATGACATCTACACCCTAGCCATGACATCTACACCCTAGCCATGACATCTACACCCTAGCCATGACATCTACATTCTAGCCATGACATCTACACCCTAGCCATGACATCTACACCCTAGCCATGACATCTACACCCTAGCCATGACATCTACACCCTAGCCATGACATTTACACCCTAGCCATGACATTTACACCCTAGCCATGACATCTACACCCTAGCCATGACATCTACATTCTAGCCATGACATCTACATTCTAGCCATGACATCTACACCCTAGCCATGACATCTACATTCTAGCCATGACATCTACACCCTAGCCATGACATCTACACCCTAGCCATGACATCTACACCCTAGCCATGACATCTACATTCTAGCCATGACATCTACATTCTAGCCATGACATCCACACCCTAGCCATGACATCTACATTCTAGCCATGACATCTACACCCTAGCCATGATATCTACACCCTAGCCATGACATCTACACCCTAGCCATGACATCTACATTCTAGCCATGACATCTACACCCTAGCCATGACATCTACATTCTAGCCATGACATCTACATTCTAGCCATGACATCTACACCCTAGCCATGACATCTACATTCTAGCCATGACATCTACACCCTAGCCATGACATCTACATTCTAGCCATGACATCTACATTCTAGCCATGACATCTACACCCTAGCCATGACATCTACACCCTAGCCATGACATCTACACCCTAGCCATGACATTTACACCCTAGCCATGACATTTACACCCTAGTCATGACATCTACACCCTAGCCATGACATCTACATTCTAGCCATGACATCTACACCCTAGCCATGACATCTACACCCTAGCCATGACATCTACACCCTAGCCATGACATCTACACCCTAGCCATGACATTTACACCCTAGCCATGACATCTACACCCTAGCCATGACATCTACATTCTAGCCATGACATCTACATTCTAGCCATGACATCTACACCCTAGCCATGACATTTACACCCTAGCCATGACATTTACACCCTAGCCATGACATCTACACCCTAGCCATGACATCTACATTCTAGCCATGACATCTACACCCTAGCCATGACATCTACATTCTAGCCATGACATCTACACCCTAGCCATGACATCTACACCCTAGCCATGACATTTACACCCTAGCCATGACATTTACACCCTAGCCATGACATTTACACCCTAGTCATGACATCTACACCCTAGCCATGACATCTACACCCTAGCCATGACATCTACACCCTAGCCATGACATCTACACCCTAGCCATGACATTTACACCCTAGCCATGAAATCTACACACAAGCCATGACATTTACACCCTAGCCATGACATTTACACTCTAGCCATGACATCTACACCCTAGCCATGACATCTACACCCTAGCCATGACATTTACACCCTAGCCATGACATTTACACCCTAGCCATGACATTTACACCCTAGCCATGGCATCTACACCCTAGCCATGACATTTACACCCAAGCAATGATATATTGGATGCAACATCTCAAGACATCAGTCAGGAAGTTAAAGCTTGGTCGCAAATGGGTCTTCCAAATGGACAATGACCCCAAGCATACTGCCAAAGTTGTGGCAAAATGGCTTAAGGACAACAAAGTCAAGGTATTGGAGTGGCCATCACAAAGCCCTGACCTCAATCCTATAGAAAATTTGTCGGCAGAACTGAAAAGATGTGGGCCACAATGGGCCAAAATTCACGTTTGACCTAAGTTAAACAATTTAAAGGCAATGCTACCAAATACTAATTGAGTGTATGTAAACTTCTGACCCACTGGGAATGTGATGAAATAAATAAAAGCTGAAATAAATCAATCTCTCTACTATTATTCTGACATTTCACATTCTTAAAATAAAGTGGTGATCCTAACTGACCTAAGACAGGGAATTTTTACTAGGATTAAATGTCAGGAATTGTGAAAAACTGAGTTTAAATGTATTTGGCTAAGGTGTATGTAAACTTCCGACTTCAACTGTATATATGAGATTAGAGGGAGAGAGTGTGTGTAGAGTGTGTAGATTCTGTAGAATGTGTAGTGTGTAGAGTGTGTTGTGTGTGTGTGTAGAGTGTGTGTAGAGTGTGTAGTGTGTGTATAGATTTTGTAGTGTGTGTAGAGTGCGTAGTGTGTGTAGTGTGTGTATAGTGTGTAGTGTGTGTAGAGTGTGTAGTGTGTGTAGAGTGTGTATAGTGTATGTAAAGTGTGTAGTGTGTTTAGAGTGTGTGTAGAGTGTGTAGTGTGTGTAGAGTGTGTAGTGTGTGTATAGTGTGTGTAGAGTGTGTAGTGTGTGTAGTGTGTGTGTAGAGTGTGTGAAGAGTGTGTAGTGTGTGTAGAGTGTGTAGGGTGTGTATAGTGTGTAGTGTGTGTGTAGAGTGTGTGTAGAGTGTAGAGTGTGTAGTGTGTGTATAGTGTGTGTAGAGTGTGTGAAGAGTGTGTAGTGTGTGTAGAGTGTGTAGGGTGTGTATAGTGTGTAGTGTGTGTGTGTAGAGTGTAGAATGTGTAGTGTGTGTTGTGTGTAGAGTGTGTAGTGTGTGTATAGTGTGTAGTGTGTGTATAGTGTGTAGTGTGTGTAGAGTGTGTAGTGTGTGTGTAGAGTGTGTAGTGTGTGTAGAGTGTGTGTAGAGTGTAGAGTGTGTAGTGTGTGTAGTGTGTGTAGAGTGTGTGTAGTGTGTGTAGAGTGTGTGTAGAGTCTATAGATTGTGTGTAGTGTGTAGTGTGTGTAGAGTGTGTGTAGAGTTTATAGAGTATGTAGTGTGTGTAGAGTGTGTGTAGTGTAGAGTTTATAGAGTATGTAGTGTGTGTAGAGTGTGTAGAGTGTGTGTAGTGTAGAGTTTATAGAGTATATAGTGTGTGTAGAGTGTGTGTAGTGTAGAGTTTATAGAGTATGTAGTGTGTGTAGAGTGTGTAGAGTGTGTGTAGAGTGTATAGAGTATGTAGTGTGTGTAGAGTGTGTGTAGAGTGTGTGTAAAGTTTATAGAGTATGTAGTGTGTGTAGAGTGTGTAGAGTGTGTGCAGAGTGTGTGTAGAGTTTATAGAGTATGTAGTGTGTGTAGAGTGTGTGTAGAGTGTAGAATGTGTAGTGTGTGTTGTGTGTAGAGTGTGTAGTGTGTGTATAGTGTGTAGTGTGTGTATAGTGTGTAGTGTGTGTAGAGTGTGTAGTGTGTGTGTAGAGTGTGTAGTGTGTGTAGAGTGTGTGTAGAGTGTAGAGTGTGTAGTGTGTGTAGTGTGTGTAGAGTGTGTGTAGTGTGTGTAGAGTGTGTGTAGAGTCTATAGATTGTGTGTAGTGTGTAGTGTGTGTAGAGTGTGTGTAGAGTTTATAGAGTATGTAGTGTGTGTAGAGTGTGTGTAGTGTAGAGTTTATAGAGTATGTAGTGTGTGTAGAGTGTGTAGAGTGTGTGTAGTGTAGAGTTTATAGAGTATATAGTGTGTGTAGAGTGTGTGTAGTGTAGAGTTTATAGAGTATGTAGTGTGTGTAGAGTGTGTAGAGTGTGTGTAGAGTGTATAGAGTATGTAGTGTGTAGAGTGTGTGTAGAGTGTGTGTAAAGTTTATAGAGTATGTAGTGTGTGTAGAGTGTGTAGAGTGTGTGCAGAGTGTGTGTAGAGTTTATAGAGTATGTAGTGTGTGTAGAGTGTGTGTAGAGTTTATAGAGTATGTAGTGTGTGTCGAGTGTGTAGAGTGTGTGTAGAGTGTGTGTAGAGTTTATAGAGTATGTAGTGTATGTAGTGTGTGTAGAGTGTGTGTAGAGTTTATAGAGTATGTAGTGTATGTAGTGTGTGTAGTGTGTGTCGGTTTGGTTCCACACACAGCCTTGTGTTTAATGAGCCTGTAATGGAAGTGAGTGTGTGTTTACTAACATGGACCCAGAGATGGCTGGATTATGAGGTAAACATTGTGGGAGAAATGACAGAGTTCACTAGGTGTTTATAAAACAGGCTAGACATGGAGGGAGACACACACACACACAGTGACATGTGAGACATACAGTACCAGTCAAAAGTTTGGACACACCTACTCATTCACGTGTTTTTCTTTATTTGTATTATTTTCTACATTGTAGAATAATAGTGAAGACATCAAAACTATGAAATAACACATATGGAATCATGTAGTAACCAAAAAAGTGTTAAACAAATCCAAATATATTTCTTGTTTTAGATTCTTCAAAATAGCCACCCTTTGCCTTGACGACAGCTTTGCACACACTTGGCATTCTCTCAACCAGCTTCATGAGGTAGTCACCTGGAATGCATTTCAATTAACAGGTGTGCCTTGTTAAAAGTTAGTTTGTGGAATTTCTTTCCTTCTTAATGCTTTGAGCCAATCAGATGTGTTGTGACAAGGTAGGGGTGGTATACAGAAGATAACCATGTACATATTATGGCAAGAACAGCTCAAATAAGCAAACAGAAAGACAGTCCATCATTACTTTAAAACATGAAGCTCAGTCAATACGGAACATGTCAAGAACTTCTAAAGTTTCAAGTGCAGTCGCAAAAACCATCAAGCGCTATGATGAAACTTGCTTTCATGAGGACCGCCACAGGAAATGAAGACCCAGTTACCTCTGCTGCAGAGGATAAATTCATTAGAGTTACCAGCCTCAGATTGCAGCCCAAATAAATGCTTCACAGAGTTCAAGTAACAGACACATCTCAACATCAACTGTTCAGAGGAGACTGTGTGAATCAGGCCTTCATGGCCGATTTGCTGCAAAAAAAACACTACTAAAGGACACCAATAAGAAGAAGAGACTTGGTTGGGTCAAGAAACAAGAACAATGGACATTAGACCTCATGAGTCCAAATTAGAGATTTTTGGTTCCATACGGCGTGTGGAACCGTGTCGCGCTGTGACACGCAGAGTAGGTGAACGGATGATCTCAACATGTGTGGTTCTCACCGTGAAACACGGAGGAGGTGGTGTGATGCTGTGGGGGTGCTTTGCTGGTTACACTGTCTGTGGCTACTTTGAAGAATCTAAAATATATTTGGATTTGTTTAACACTTTTTTGGTTACTACATGATTCCATATGTGTTAGTAGGTGTGTCCAAACTTTTGACTGGTACTGTACATACTTAATTACTCACACAAACATACCATTCATACATGTAATACCACAATTGTGAGAAAATTATTTCCTCACACAGAGAGACAAAAAATGAGAGGACACCAAAACAGATATATGTATGTATGTGTGTGTGTGTGTGTGTGTGTGTGTGTGTGTGTGTGTGTGTGTGTGTGTGTGTGTGTGTGTGTGTGTGTGTGTGTGTGTGTGTGTGTGTGTGTGTGTGTGTGTGCGTGCGTGCGTGCGTGCGTGCGTGCGTGCGTGCGTGCGTGTGTGTTTGTATGTGTGTGAGAGAGAGAGATATTTAACTGCCTGGTTTGCTGTCAGAGAGGTTTGAGGTAATGACACGTTAGGAGAAGGATAGAGGGAGAGAGGGAGGAGAAGCAGAGAACAAGGAAGCCAGACCCACAGCCACCAGGCTCTCCTCCACAAAGGGTGTGAGCATGTGGGGCCGGATGGTGACCATGATGTCCCTGAAGTCCAGGGCGGAGATGGAGCCGCTGTGGGCCTTGTCCCTCTGAACAAAGGCCTGCCGCGCATGCTCCAGCTGCATCTCCTGGGGAGGAGACAGAGGAACACACACACACAGATTAACAACACACAGAGACAGATACATACACACACATAGCACACATACATAGACAGATACACACACAAATAGAGACAGATACACACACATGCAGGCACAAACACTATGTACAGGGCCTAACCCACATAGTAGAGGTCATAGAGGATTTGACTCATCGTCCTCATGACTCATAGATAGCCTATAAATCATTAAGATACCCTTTAAATCACACAGATACCCTTTAAATCATTCAAATGTGCAATTAATAGATTGTTTTAACGTGAAATGAATATGGTAGATTTTTAAGGTTAGGGAGAAGTGCAGTGAATAGTGTCACCTTTTAGGATGTCAATATAAATGAATATTGTTGTTTGTAATTTTATCTTGCCTTTTAATCATTATATGTGTTATTGTTTTTACCATCGAGGACCACTTTGGAAACAAGCGTTTTAATTAATACTTTCAAGTGATATCCTCTGGATCCACATTGAACATTTTATTGTCTGTCTGTTACCCAAAATAAATTCAATTAAATCACACAGATACCCTTTAAATTACACAGATACCTTTTAAATAAAAATAGACCCTTTCTATCACACAGTGACAGTCATAGATACCCTTGGCATCACATAGAGACAGCCATAAGCTAAGTTTCCATCCAATTGGTGACAGATTTTCATGTGAATATTCTAAAATCCGCATTCAAAAAATACACACATTTTCCAACCAGAGATGTGTTTCCATCAAATTTACTTGTTTCAGATAAAATGCTGCGCGTGACATAAAAATGCCTTTTGCGGATAAATTCCCATGTACCGAATAAAAAAATACAAGTTAAATGGGTTTCCATTGCTTTTTCAACTCTACTGATGGTTTTTCGCAAAAAAAAATGTGTTATATAGAGAATGTGCCCATTCTGGTATTGGCACTGTACTCTAGCCAACAGCTCTATCTGTGTGCATGGCTAGAGCGCACATGTAGCCTACATGAGATTATTATTATGGACAAAAGAGCAAGATTATTTATAATTGTCAAATGGCAGCCAAGCACCATGTCACCAGAATAAGACCCTCAATATTTATTGAAAGGAGCATCAAGCTCATCACCTTGAACTTTCATCACCCTGTGAAGTTCATCATAACTTATTTCATCTGTAGACTAATAAACTGCATGCTTTCCTGACGAGTCGTAGTGGGAGGACCAGACAACATGTCATCGCATGGCTCTAAGTTAACTTTGATATCATGGTTATTATATCAATATTTGAGCATAAAAGCATTTCCACCGACATAATTAATTTTACAGACACAAAAAGATCCAACCTTGTATAAAAGTTTTGTTGATATTTGGAAATTTACCAAATGAGGCCTGTCATTACATTTTTTATCCAAAGTTATTTACTCGCATTAAAAAGGTTAGATGGAAACCTGGGGAATGAAAGATACCCTTTAAATCACATAGAGACCCTTAATTCACACAGATACCCTTTAAATCACATAGATACCCATTCAATCACACAGATACCCTTTAAATCACACACACACCCTTTAAATCACACAGATACCCTTAACATCACATAGATGCCCTTAAAATCACACATATACTTTTTAAAACACATAGTTACCCTTTAAATCACACAGATAACCTTTAAATCACACAGATACCATTTAAATCACAGATACACTTGACATCACATACATGCCCTTTAAATCACACAGATACACTTTAAAGCACACAGAGACAGGTGTAGATACTCTTTAAATCACACAGGCAGTCATAAATACCCTTTAAATCACACAGACAGGCATAGATACCCTTTAAATCACACAGAGACAGGCATAGATACCCTTTATATCACACAGGGACAGTCATGTTATAGGGCCCAAAGTGTGAAATATGTGCTCACACCATTCTCAGAAATGGCAGCACACATTATTATATTGCACCCGCGTTGGCCTGGTGTGCCAATTGTGGCCTGGTGTCCAATGAGATTGAGGCCACATCTCCTGCATTTGGCCAGATTGAACCCAGCCTTGTCCACAAAAACAAGAATGTGGGTCATTTCATGTCCTTCCAGCTCCATAATTTTCTATATAGTAACACAGAAACAAAATATAAAGTTTGTTTTACATAGCCTATTCTAGAATCTGACAGTTTAGTAAAGTAGAAATGTTTTCTGTTCTTATGGGTATCTACAACTTCAGGAAGTATATACAGGCATCATTGAAGTACAGTAGAACTCCCTGTACAATATCCCATGTGCACACCAATGGTTTACCTGGACATACTGGTACCGCAGCTCCTTCACTCTGTTACTATTCCTCTCAAATGGCACCTTGTAGTTGTCTCATAGTCATTAGATTGTTTTTCAAAACTATGTCTATAGTGGAAATGCTGACAGAACTGATGTTTGCGAAGATATTGTTGTCATTTATGATTGCACTTTGGATCTCTCTTAGCCTGATGGAATTGTTGACTATGACCATGTGGCAAATGTCTTGTTCTTGCTGATGGCTGAATACTGCTGCTCTGCCAACAGCATGAGGTCATTGTACAGTCTTATATATGACATGTAGAATTCACAAATAGACCATGTTACAGATAGTATATTGTATTCAAACTGCTCTGTATTACTGTATTACTGTACATTGTACATTGTGATTTTCAGACTTGCATTTACCTTTACATTAGGCTGTACTCTCCGACCAGCCTCTTCCATTGTAAGACCATGGTTTATGACATGGTCCACAATGTGGCTCTGATTTCATCAGGGACTCTTATTCTTTGCCCTCTACCTCTTCCTCTATTAAGTCTTCCCCTAGCACCACCACCACCACCACCACCACCACCACCACCACCACCACCACCATCACCACCACCACCACCACCACCACCACCACCACCACCACCACCACCACCACCACCACCACCACCACCACCACCACCACCACCACCATCACCACCACCACTACCACCACCAACACCAACACCACCACCTCCACCACTACCACCAACACCACCACCATCACCACCACCACCATCACCACTACCACCACCACCACCATCACCACCACCACCACCACCACCACCACCACCACCACCACCACCACCACCACCACCACCACCACCAACACCAACACCACCACCACCACTACCACCACCATCACCACCACCAACACCAACACCACCACCATCACCACCACCACCTACACGCATTCTTACACATCTTCTTATTTCTCCTCCACGTGCATGTAGCTACTGTTCAGAGTTGTGATGTATCTCCATGTTCAAAAATGGTAGTGATTATGCTGTGGGCAAGCTCCATATATATGCCTCCAAACTTGATTGGTTGATTTGTAAGACTGTGATTCCTATTTCATTACTATGTCACCTGGCAGGTAATTTGCCAATTTAGCAGACATTACAAACATTCCATGTCATTGATATTTATGGAATATACATGTATGTCTGACTGATTTTGATCGTTGAATGGATCATTTTGCATGTGATGGTTCACACAGTGAAATAATGTTTAGAAGTTGTGAAGAGTATGACAATTTCACTGAGAATCAACTCATCAGTTTTGATCAGCCATGTGCATGTAGTTATTGTGCAAATTGTAGACAATTGTACTTAATCTTTTGCACACGTGCCAAAACACGTGTAATTTGCTTAAATTAATAAGAAATTCAAATCTGGTGTTAACAAGAAACTAATTGTTCAGAGATTTGAATTTATTGTTTTGAAAAAAATATTCTCATTTGAGAATTGAGCCAAAGCTATTGAGAAAAACTGTAAATCACACAGGCATAGATACCATTTAAATCACACAGAGACAGGCATAGATACCAATTAAATCACACAGATAGAGGCAGAGACAGCCTTTAAATCACATAGATACCCTTTAAATCACGTAGAGACAGGCAGAGATAGCCTTTAAATCACATAGATACCCTTTAAATCACACAGAGACAGACACAGACAGCCTTTAAATCACATAGAGACAGGCAGAGATAGCCTTTAAATCACATAGATACCCTTTAAATCACGTAGAGACAGGCAGAGATAGCCTTTAAATCACATAGATACCCTTTAAATCACACAGAGACAGACACAGATAGCCTTTAAATCACATAGAGACACACATACACTACATGACCAAAAGTATGTGGACACTTGCTCGCCGAACATCTCATTCCAAAATCATGGGCATTAATATGGAGTTGGTCCCCTCTTTGCTACTATATCAGCCTCCACTCTTCTGAAGGCTTTCCTCTAGATGTTGGAACATTGCTGCGGGGACTTGCTTCCATTCAGCCACAAGAACATTAGTGAGGTCAGGCACTGATTAGGCCTGGCTCGCAGTCGGCATTTCAATTAGTTCGATGGGGTTGAAGTCAGGGCTCTGTGCAGGCCAATCAAGTTCTTCCACACCGATCTCGACAAACAACTTCTTTATGGACCTCGCTTTTTGCACGGGGGCATTGTCATGCTGAAACAGGAAAGGGCCTTCCCCAAACTGTTGCCACAAAGTTGGAAGCACAGAATCTTCTAGAATGTCATTGTATGCTACAGCGTTAAGATTTCCCTGCAATGGAATGAAGGGGCCTAGCCCGAACCATGAAAAACATCCCCAGAACATTATTCCTCTTCCACCAAACTTTACAGTTGGCACTATGCACTGGGGCAAGTAGCTTTCTCCTGGCATCCACCAAACCCAGATTTGTCTGTCGGACTGCCAGATGGTGAAGCGTGATTTATCACTCCAGAGAACACGTTTCCACTGCTCCAGAGTCCAATGCCGGCGAGCTTTACACCACTCCAGCCAACGCTTGGCATTGTGCATGGTGATCTTAGGCTTGTGTGCAGCTGCTCGGCCATGAAAAATCATTTTATGAAGCTCCTGACGAACAGTCATTGTGCTGACGTTGCTTCCAGAGGTAGTTTAAAACTTGGCAGTGAGTGCTGCAACCAAGGACAGACGGCTTCAGCACTCAGGGGCCCTGTTCTGTGAGCTTGTGTGGCCTACCACTTCGAGACTGAGCCTTTGTTGCTCCTAGACTTTTCCACTTTCCAATAACAGCACTTACAGTTGACCGGGGCAGCTCTTGCAGGGCAAACTGACTTGTTGGAAAGGTGCCATCTTATGAGCCGTCTTATGAGCTATTCAGTAAGGCCATTCTAATGCCAATGTTTGTCTATGGAGATTGCATGGCTGTGTGCTCGATTCTATACACCTGTCAGCAATGGGTGTGGCTGAAATAGAATGCACTAATTTGAAGGGGTGTCCACATACTTTGTATATATAGTGTAGCTTCAGAGAGATAGAGCAACAAACACACATGGATAGAAACAGAGGTACCTTCATTTTCGAGTATGCACAGTAACACATCATATTTCTGGACAGGATTTAGACATTTTGTGGAAAATTGTTTCTTCTTATAACATGTTAATGACTTCAGTTGAGGGCGTCTCTACAAACACACACGCCCACTTCTCGGAGAAGCACAATTGCCGTTGATGAGCCCCCTGGAGCCATTTTCCGCTCTCAGTTACAGGGGGCCAGCATTTAGAGGAGCTGCAGTCATTTGCTCTCTCCTCTCTCCCCTCCTGTCCTTTCTTCTCTCCTCTCTTCTCTCCTCTCCTCTCTCCTTTCCTTTCCTCTCTCCTCTCCTCTCCTCTCCTTTCCTCTCTCCTTTCCTCTCCTCACACTGCTGCTGTGGGGCGACTCTTGTGTTTCCCAAATCCCCCATTAAGGCACTCCAGGGGATACACACACACAAACTGACTGGCTAATCACCTAAGTGGTCACTATTTCACAACACACACACATACACACACGGCACGGCAGCTTCCTCCTCTGTGGACCACAGAGACAACAGACAGGCTCATGGGAAGACTCCTGTGGGGCTTTGAAATTAAAAGCCATTATCACTACCTGTGACCACACGTCTGGTGAGACACACTGTAAACAAACCTCAAAGACAATACCGCTTCGTCATGGCTCATACTGCAAATACCAAAATTCAAACAACTGTAAAACTACAATACACATATGCTACTTCCTGACTTTATTTGAGTCAATTAGAGATATTATTGAATATTACATTCATATGGATTTTGGGACTTCCTCTCTACCATTCTTTATCATAAGAATAGCCTGCAACACAATATTCAAAAAGTACTGCACATCAAAATCTGTTAGCATGTATTCCTGCGTCTAAGTCTTTGTGACTGACATTTAGAGGTTGATAACATAACAGGCCTCCGGCTACACTCACCAAAACTTTCAGGAGATTGACACCTACAAAAAGCTTAATAGAAAGGGGGAGAATTACTATTGACATTTCTCCCAAAAGAGGTGTGATCCGCAAAACAGGTTTCTGTGAGAGCAGGGTGTCAATAACACTTTCTGCATATGAGCTCGTCAGCTACCTACCGCCATTTAACGATCAATTAGGAAAATCATCATTAGGGGTGGTTATACTAAATGTACTGAGGAGGTCCAAAATGGAAGCCATCCAAAGGAACATATTGCAAACAAACATAAATAACTTGTGAAAGAGACATGTTCATAATCAGAATTTTTTCTGTCGTTTAAAAAAAAAAACATTCTGATGAATAGGTCCAAATTGGGGGGTGGGGGGGGACTACCACAGAGAAAACATCAAATGAAAAGAGAGCTGGAGCAGTATAGTAAAAAGAAGAGAAGGGTGGGAAAAATATCCCTGAGCTACAGAGACTGGAGCAAGACAACACTAAGCAGAGTTAGGAGCTGCCTGCCACAACCATATGGAACAACAGAACAATTGCGGCCCAGAATGTAGCAGTTTATGGTTTTAGCCGCTTTTAGCCTGTTAAAATGTAACTTATTACAACTGTGAGTGTTTTAGAGACATGGTTTTCATTTCAGGAGGAGGGCTAAGCCTCTGACGACCAATACCCAGACTACCACGGCATTTACACTCACTTCAATTGTCTCTGGATTGGATGGAATAAAAAACATTTGACGAGCCACCTCTGTTTTGGGTTTCAATACGAGAGGCGTTGGCGTCTTTCCCGCTCTTTAAACAATGGAATACCTGCAGTAGAAATACTGTACAGATTCCCTCTAACTGTTCCCTCTGGTTCCGATCAACACAAACCAGGTTAAAGTCATTACTGACCCTTAAAGCTACAGACTGGGATTCAGGTTTTTTGCAGCTACGTATGTGAATATCAAGCGTTGAAATTACCATTGAAAACACAACCCAAATCGTAGACTGTAGCTTTAAAAAGCTCAGACATAACATAACAAAGCCACTTTAATGCCCTCCATCCATGTTCAGTGTGCCAGCCAGCACATCTGACATAGCTATTGGCTACCATGTGCCACCTCTACGCATGGCATACATCACCAAACCACACTATGTACACAACAATGTGAAGTCACTCAGCCCTTGGTTGGCATCCACGACACAAGAGGGTAAAAAGAATGTCTGCATCCCAAATCACACTCTATGCCCTACATAGACACACATCATGTAATTTTGGAGAATCTCTGGCTTCCACCGTGACAGTAATTGGTGAGAGAGCCCTTATGAGAAATTTGCAGCGCGAATGTTTTCCGGGATAATCCCATCTTGTTTGCATCTGGCCCGTCATCATTATGGATGAATACAACACACATGTAAACACAAAGTATAAGGATGAGAAACCCCATAAAGAAAACCACTGAAAACAAACCTCATTATTTACAGTGTGTGTTGTATGAGAAGCATATTACATTTGCCGGTGTTTACTGTGAGATACATTACTTCAATCTGTATTATCTTGACCATTCACAACACAAATAGGAACAGAATGTATAGTCTTTTCAAATAGCAGTATATTCAAATAATTGAGGAATATGAATAATAGTTTGTTAAAGTCTTAAAGATCTTCACTCAGGTCTCAGTGGGTTCATAACAGCACTGTTCTCCTCTACTACTGAGAAAACACTTCAATCACAAGCCCTGAATTAAATAAATTGACTAAATGAAGTGAGTGAAATAGGAAATGTGTATTTCATAGTTGAGCTATGAGCATTACTGCTGTACTCCTTGGTGAAGTATTGGAAACCACTGGAGTGGAACTGGGCAAGCCCTGAATGCAAAATACATTCTCTACTCTAACTGGCTGGACCTCACACAGACACAGACACACACACAGACACACACACAGACACACACACACACACACACACACACACACACACACACACACACACACACACACACACACACACACACACACACACACACACACACACACACACACACACACACACACACACACACACACACACACACACACACACACACTTACACAATATCAGTGTGTTCTTCACAGTGTGTAACCCATCTGGTCCAAGTTAAGTGTAACATAGAAAGCTCATACAGATATAGTGAGTGTAGATGAAAACTTGGCACGGCCGACCCCCCACTCTCCCTCTCCTCCACTCGCCCTCTCCCTTGATTTCACGTCTAGACATCATATTGGAAAATGGCACGCACACCACAAATACAGAAGGAATGCGGCAGCAGCACAGATGATACTACGGAGGAGAAAATGTCCCCTGTTTTGGATAGAAGGGTATAGGTGGAGTAGGTCTATGTTGGTGGTTACGTCACTTAACTGTAATGGAAAACGAATTCCAGCGTGTTCTAAAATATACTCTCAGGGTTTCATTGATGACTAATCAGGTTAATATGGCTGGCTGTGTTGGGGAAACAGGACCAAGTAGAATCAGGTTAATATGGCTGGCTGTGTTGGGGAAACAGGACCAAGTAGAATCAGGTTAATATGGCTGGCTGTGTTGGGGAAACAGGACCAAGTAGAATCAGGTTAATATGGCTGGCTGTGTTGGGGAAACAGGACCAAGTAGAATCAGGGTAATATGGCTGGCTGTGTTAGGGAAACAGGACCAAGTAGAATCAGGTTAATATGGCTGGCTGTGTTGGGGAAACAGGACCAAGTAGATGCAGGTTAATATGGCTGGCTGTGTTGGGGAAACAGGACCAAGTAGAATCAGGTTAATATGGCGAGCTGTGTTGGAGAAACAGGTCCAAGTAGAATCAGGTTAATATGGCTGGCTGTGTTGGGGAAACAGGACCAAGTAGAATCAGGTTAATATGGCTGGCTGTGTTGGGGAAACAGGACCAAGTAGAATCAGGTTAATATGGCTGGCTGTGTTGGGGAAACAGGACCAAGTAGAATCAGGTTAATATGGCTGGCTGTGTTGTGGAAACAGGACCAAGTAGAATCAGGTTAATATGGCTGGCTGTGTTGGGGAAACAGGACCAAGTAGAATCAGGTTAATATGGCTGGCTGTGTTGGGGAAACAGGACCAAGTAGAATCAGGTTAATATGGCTGGCTGTGTTGGGGAAACAGGACCAAGTAGAATCAGGTTAATATGGCTGGCTGTGTTGGGGAAACAGGACCAAGTAGAATCAGGGTAATATGGCTGGCTGTGTTGGGGAAACAGGACCAAGTAGAATCAGGGTAATATGGCTGGCTGTGTTGTGGAAACAGGACCAAGTAGAATCAGGTTAATATGGCTGGCTGTGTTGGGGAAACAGGACCAAGTAGAATCAGGTTAATATGGCTGGCTGTGTTGGGGAAACAGGACCAAGTAGAATCAGGGTAATATGGCTGGCTGTGTTGGGGAAACAGGACCAAGTAGAATCAGGTTAATATGGCTGGCTGTGTTGGGGAAACAGGACCAAGTAGAATCAGGTTAATATGGCTGGCTGTGTTGGGGAAACAGGACCAAGTAGAATCAGGGTAATATGGCTGGCTGTGTTGGGGAAACAGGACCAAGTAGAATCAGGTTAATATGGCTGGCTGTGTTAGGGAAACAGGACCAAGTAGAATCAGGTTAATATGGCTGGCTGTGTTGGGGAAACAGGACCAAGTAGAATCAGGGTAATATGGCTGGCTGTGTTGGGGAAACAGGATCAACTAGAATCAGGTTAATATGGCTGGCTGTGTTGGGGAAACAGGACCAAGTAGAGGAACCTGAGAATGTGTATCAAGCCAAGGCTGGATGGGCATCCCCCACACTGAATACAGACACACACACATCATGGGCATCCCCCACACTGAATACAGACACACACACATCATGGGCATCCCCCACACTGAATACAGACACACACACATCATGGGCATCCCCCACACTGAATACAGACACACACACATCATGGGCATCCCCCACACTGAATACAGACACACACACATCATGGGCATCCCCCACACTGAATACAGACACACACACATCATGGGCATCCCCCACACTGAAAACAGACACACACACATCATGGGCATCAACCACACTGAATACAGACACACACACCGTCGGCATCACACACAGCCTGAATATAGACACACACCATCGGCATCACACACAGCCTGAATACAGACACACACACCATCGGCATCACACACAGCCTGAATACAGACACACACACCGTCGGCATCACACACAGCCTGAATACAGACACACACACCGTCGGCATCACACACAGCCTGAATACAGACACACACACCATCGGCATCACACACAGCCTGAATACAGACACACACACCATCGGCATCACACACAGCCTGAATACAGACACACACACCATCGGCATCACACACAGCCTGAATACAGACACACACACCGTCGGCATCACACACAGCCTGAATACAGACACACACACCATCGGCATCACACACAGCCTGAATAAAGACACACACACCATCAGCATCACACACAGCCTGAATACAGACACACACACCATCGGCATCACACACAGCCTGAATACAGACACACACACCATCAGCATCACACACAGCCTGAATACAGACACACACCATCAGCATCACACACAGCCTGAATACAGACACACACCGTCGGCATCACACACAGCCTGAATACAGACACACACACCATCAGCATCACACACAGCCTGAATACAGACACACACACCATCAGCATCACACACAGCCTGAATACAGACACACACCATCAGCATCACACACAGCCTGAATACAGACACACACACCATCAGCATCACACACAGCCTGAATACAGACACACACCATCAGCATCACACACAGCCTGAATACAGACACACACCATCAGCATCACACACAGCCTGAATACAGACACACACACCATCAGCATCACACACAGCCTGAATACAGACAAGGAGGTTATAGTAAAGATCAAACACGAAAACTGGTTTCATTGACTTTGTCAGAAGAAAATTCCATACAATAATTAATATGCAGGGTCTGAAGGCAAAATGAAAAAGACTTGACAGACAGATAGACAAAGTCGGACAGGAATGGAGAGGATGAAATTGAGAGCGAGATAGAAACATTGACAGAGAGATAAAGAGGGAGACGCACATTTAAACGAACATCTGACTGACAGAGAGACACATTGACGTGGACAAAGAATTTGCTCAGACAGAAAGAGAGAGAGAGAGAGAGAGAGAGAGAAAAAGAGAGAGAAAAAAATAGAGAGAGAGAGATTGGCGAAAGAGAAAGAAAGCGAGAGAGAGAGAGAGAGAGAGAGAGAGAGAGAGAGACAGTCAGTCTATGTGAGTGCAAGGTGATATAGAGAATTTCAACCCACCAGGAGGAACTGGGTGAACTCTCCATAGCTGAGGTGCTTGGTCCTCTCCATGCCAAAGTGCAGCCGCATGAACTCAGAGTCCCAGTTAAAGGGGATGTGCTGATGGTTTGTGGTTTGGCTGAAGACCTGCTTCACGTCCTCTGAGGAAAGACGAGACGAGCACCTTTAATGAAATCAGTCCCCTTTTCATTCAGACACTGTTGACAAACAGACAACTGTAGATGGCTGGTTAGCTGTAGCATTGCGTCACAAGACTTGGTTACTTGCAGACATGGCGGACATTGTTGTGTATTATGTCAAAAGGTATTATTTTGTATCAAGTCATTGGAATGATCATTGACCAGTTTTTTAAGAGATTTCATATTAGAAAAGTATGTGTTAATAACGATGGAAGTTACAGGTTCCTGAAGCCACAGGGCTCAACAATGACGATGGATTGACATCTGATGGAAGCATTAGACAGTACTGTAGGCCTACTGTAGCTATAAAATATGTGAAGCAATGTGATTACACACTTTTTTAATTCTGTAACAGTCTCAGCCAATAAAGGTAATGTGGGTGGGAGACATTGAACACCAGCCCAAATGATTACAGCCTTATCAGAGAAACCAAAACAAACAGAGCCAGAGGAACCTGTTCCTTATTACGCCACGAAACCAGAAACGTGTTGAATAACCTGCTAGTATGTATCAGTGTAACTAAGAGGGGAATGAATAACTTAAAGAGAAATGAGAGAGGGATTTAGGCCACACGCTAGAAATATGGAGTGTGATTTTTCCCCCAGTCAGGACCTACCTTTTGGAACAAGACAGCTCCAGCAGGTTTTACACTTTAATGAGGCAATAAAAATGCTGCATTTAGTCAACAGTGTAACACTGCAGTGCCATTCCCCATTCCAGACCTGCCGTTTATATTATCAGCCTTTATGGACCTGTCAACACCCAGGCAACCTTTTATCCTCTTTTTTTATCTCATAGGCTGCAGTACAATCCCCTTTTAACATGCATTCATGTCACGGTTTTAGGAACTCTATTCCGCCAAATTATGGATGTATTTTTATGAAACACTAAGAAATAACAGTGCATTCATCCCTTCATGTAAAAATATATGTTTTTCCGCGTTCACTTAATATAAATTACACAGGTTACTAACAAACAAGAAAAGAACGTACAAAAATGTTATGAAAATAAATAAGAAATCAGAACAAGCCATTGATGTTGAAAAACAAACTGTCTTTAATGCAGCTAAGCCGCAGCAATGAATGCTTTTCATTAGTTATAAAGGAGTTACAAGTCACAAGTTAAAATGGTAGCAGAACATGAGGTACAGACAGCAGTGTATGGGCATGTGAAATATTTGACTTCTTATTGCATCTCCTAGCGTAGGTAGCATTCAGGTAGGCTATATTCATTAACCTTTCAGAAGGCAGAAAAACAACAGACCTTTCAATTACTAAACCAGATATACCAAGTCACAGATAAATAGTCTAATTGAGCTTTTAAAATATGAAAATTAACATATGTGCATATATAATGAACCACAATGATCTTACTCCCTGCCGACTAGCAACAATTAGAATGGAATTTAGTTTCTCTCTGTTTGTGCTCAAGATATGTGCGCTGCATTTCAAATCAGTCCTAATGTGCTAATGTGGCACACCTACAGAAGGCAAAATTAGGGTTGTTTAAATCAATTAGGGAAATGTGAAATGAGCAACACGTACAAATGTCTCCTCTTCTAACCTAAGCTTCTGGGTAATGGTGCCAATCACATACACACTCCCCTCCTCTCCAACATGTCTTCTCCCCCTCCACCCTTCCAAAACCAATATCTGTCATCCTGTCATCTCCATAGGGGTGCTTACACTGTCACCTTCATAGGGGCTAAGGTTACTGTCACTGACTCTGATGGTTATGTGTGACAATATAATTTTTTGTCATTTTGAGAGAGTAAAACATATTTTATTATCAACCTCTTCCAAAATAACAAAATGTCCAATGAAATTTCCTTTCAGTAAATAAAAGACCTCACAGTGTACTAAGAATTCTTCGTTCACTTAAATATTAAAATCCTAGCTATAAGTGTAAACATTGTTTTGTACTTCAACGGTCACACCTATCACAGGTCTCACAGGTCTCTCATATGCCACAAATCATACCTGGCGATTAGAGGGTTAGAGCTAAAATAGAGCTGTCAATCAAACCAGAGGGAAGGTTACATACCATAGGTGGCTGCTCCTTTGCCAGTCTTGTCGAACAGCAGGAAGGCGACCATGTAGAGAGCATCTGGAGCACACAGGACCGACTCAAAAGCCACAAACTCCTGGAAGGAGATCAACCTGAAGGAGAGAGAGAGAGTTGTTGATGGTATCCTAAAATGAAATGATAAAGTATACAGACCACAAATTCCAATCTGCTATACTTAAACTCTTTAACATCATCCTCAGCTCTGGCATCTTCGACAATATTTGGAACCAAGGAATAATCACCCCAATTCACAAAAGTGGAGACGAATTTAACCCCAATAACTACCGTAGGATATGCGTCGACAGCAACCTTGGGAAAATTCTCTGCATTATCATTAATAGCAGACTCGTACATTTCCTCAGTGAAAACAATGTACTGAGCAAATGTCAAATAGGCTTTTTACCAAATTACCATACGATAGACCACGTGTTCACCCTGCACACAATAATTGACAAACAAATAAACCAAAACAAAGGCAAGAGGCCTTTGCAAGAGGCAAAGTCTTCTCATGCTTTGTTGATTTCAAAAAACCTTTGACTCAATTTGGCACGAGGGTCTGCTATACGAATTGATGGAAAGTGGTGTTGGGGGAAAAACATACGATATTATAAAATCCATGTACACAAACAACAACTGTGCAGTTAAAATTGGCAAAAAACATTCACATTTCTTTCCACAGGGCCGTAGGGTGAGACAGGGATGCAGCTTAAGCCCCACTCTCTTCAACTTAGATATCAACGAATTGGCAAGGGCACTAGCACAGCCTCCAGCACCCGGCCTCACCCTACTAGAATCTGAAGTCAAATGTCTACTGTTTGCTGATGATCTGGTGTTTCTGTCCCCAACCAAGGAAGGCCTACAGCAGCATCTAGATCTTCTGCACAGATCCTGTCAGACCTGGGCCCTGACACTAAATCTCAGTAAGACAAAAAAAGGTCAAATTCCCAGGACCACGAATACAAATTCCATCTAGACACCGTTGCCCTATAGCACACAAAAAGCTATACATACCTCGGCCTAAACATCAGCGCTACTGGTAACTTCCACAAAGTTGTGAACGATCTGAGAGACAAGGCAAGAAGGGCCTTCTATGCCATCAAAAGGAACAGAAAATTTGACATAACAATTAGGATATGGATAAAAATATTTGCATCAGTTATAGAACTCATTGCCCTTTATTGTTGTGGGGTCTGGGGTCCGCTCACCAACCAAGAATTCACAAAATGGGACAAACACCAAATTCAGACTCTGCATGCAGAATTCTGCAAAAATATCCTCAGTGTACAATGTAAAACACCAAATAATGCATTCAGAGCAGAATTAGGCCGATACCCGCTAATTATCAAAATCCAGAAAAGAGCCGATAAATTCTACAACCACCTAAAAGGAAGTGATTCCCAAATCTTACATAACAAAGCCCTACCCTACAGAGAGATGAACCTGGAGAAGAGTCCCCTAAGCAAGCTGGTCCTGGGACTCTGTTCAAAAACACAAACAGACCCCACAGAGCCCCAGGACAGCAACACAACCAAATCATGAGAAAACAAAAAGATAATTACTTGATACATTGGAAAGAATTAAAAAAGAAACTGAGCAAACTAGAATGCTATTTGGTCCTAAACAGAGACTACAGTGGCAGAATACCTGACCACCGTAACAGACCCAAACTTAAGGAAAGCTTTGATTATGTACTGACTCAGTGAGCATAGCCTTGCTATTGAGAAAGGCCGCCGTAGGCAGACCTGGATCTCAAGAGAAGACAGGCTATGTGCACACTGCCCACAAAATGAGGTGGAAACTGAGCTGCACTTCCTAAACTCCTGCCAAATGGATGACCATATTAGAGACACATATTTCCCTCAGATTACACAGATCCACAAAGAATTTGAAAGCAAACCCAATTTTGATAAGCTCCCATATCTATTGGGTGAAATACCACAGTGTGCATCACAGCAGCAATATTTGTGACCTGTTGTCACAATAAAAGGGCAACCAGTGAAGAACAAACACCATTGTAAATACAACCCATTTTTATGTTTATTTATTTTACATTTTGTACTTCAACTATTTGCACATCATTACAACACTGTATATAGACATAATATGACATTTGAAATGTCTTAATTATTTTGGAACTTCTGTGAGTGTAATGTTTACTGTACATTTTTATTGTTTATTTCACTTTTGTTTATTATCTACTTCACTCGCTTTGGCAATGTTAACATATGTTTACCATGCCAATAAAGCCCTTGAATTGAATTGAGACAGAGAGAGATAGACAGAGAGAGAGAGAGAGAGAGAGAGAGAGAGAGAGAGAGAGAGAGAGAGAGAGAGAGAGAGAGAGAGAGAGAGAGAGAGAGAGAGAGAGAGAGAGAGAAATAGTGAGAGAAGTGAGACAAATAAAAAGAAAGTTGAATGTGAGGCTATCCTGTAAAAGTCTACTCAGATAATGTCATGTTCCACAATGAGAGAGCAGAGAAGGACTATCAGCATCACTATAACACATTTTACAGCACTTGTTGTGCAATCATTTAGAGCAGAACTATAGAATACAAGTTTCAACTTACAACACTGGATGACAAAACCAATTTACAGAACAGCCTATCAATCTATGAAAATCTTAATAAATGTATGCTACTTCTCAGCTGAGTGAAATGTCAAACTTAATGAGAATGATTTCATGTCAGTGTTGTGTGCCGGTCTGAGTTGACTGCTATAATGTTGACAGGCAACTTTACACATGTAAAAATGATTTAATATGAAGTTTTACATGTCCCCTCTGCCATGATAAACAGGTGTACAAGCACGACGGGAGTTTTGAGACAGCTTTGGAAATCCTTTCACTTTTACTGTATTGCCTATATTTCAGCACAAAAATTACAGTTTTGCCCAAGTCCCAAAATGTACCAAGGTCTCTAAGTCTCGCTCTCTCGCTCTCTCCCTTTCTATCTCTCTATCTCTCTCTTTATATATATATATATATATTATACATATATATATATATATTATATATATATATATCTATCTCTATATTTATCTCTCTCTCTATCTCTCTCTCTCTCTCTCTGGATGTGTAGTCTGCAGCATGTATGTGTCACTAATACCATTGTATTTCACTTCTTTATGATATTACTACAAATGGCCATACATCATCTACAAAAACAGGACAAACATACCAACAGAGTCATTTGAACTCCCATGGGAGCCCCTGGGGACAACGGCGCAATCTAGTCTTAATTCATGCGTGGTTCAAAGTTGCCTGAAGTCCATTATGAATTT
Source organism: Salvelinus alpinus (assembly GCF_045679555.1). Taxonomy (NCBI): domain Eukaryota; kingdom Metazoa; phylum Chordata; class Actinopteri; order Salmoniformes; family Salmonidae; genus Salvelinus; species Salvelinus alpinus. Next base: position 20,748,479 of record NC_092114.1, on the reverse strand, counting down.
CACAAATGGATACAATAATTATGCGGGGTCAGTCCTAATGAGCAATCCTCTGAGCACACATCTCTAATCTATTTCAATTTCCAGGGGAGAGATGATTACATTTTCCTGGCAACTCTAATTAATTTTGTTACTGATGAAATTCAAAGAGGGATTAATTGGGAATCTGTAGGCTTGTAGGTATGCTCTGCTCTGTCTGCCTTGTGGTGTAGAAAAATCGGAAAGAGTAATTGTTTTATTGACTTAGCTAGCTGGCGGTTTTCAAACAGGGGCCTGCTGGTGGGAAGTGGGTGGAGGTGCACGAAAGTGCCCTGCTACAAGCTAATATGGGTACAGCTCTTGCGGCTGGAACCATATTAAATGTTGAAAATAAAAAAATTCTGAGGTTGAAACATAAAAGTTCTTAAAAATGAGGTAATAGAAGGTAATTTAGTGAGTTACTGTAGACAAACTTCAGAGGAAAGCAGGAGAGAGAACAGAGACTGCCTAAAATGCAGTAGGGAAGTGCAGTAGGATTTTTTATGTGCATCAGTTTACGTTGGTGAGCATTTCAGTAGTTATCAAGCCATAAATTATGACAATGTTACTGTAACTTGTTGATGGGGTTGATTATCAGGGGTATTAAGATGACTTTGGGAGATGTGAGAGGGTTCAGGAGGTATTACACACACTATGGTGAATGTGCCAGGGATGAGGATTATGATAGTTGATTAGCATTCCTATGACTAGGGGCTCCCGAGTGGCGCAGCGGTCTAAGGTGCTGCATCTCAGTGCAAGAGTCTCTGGTTCAAATCCAGGCTGAATCACTTCTGGCCGTGATTGGCAGTCCCATAGGGCGGCGCACAATTGGCCCAGGTTTGGCCAGAGTAGGTCATCATTGTAAATAAGAATTTGTTCTTAACTGACTTGCCTAGTAAAATACATAAAAAACTACTAGAGAACAATTACCCCCAAAAAAGAGATGCCATCACGTTGTAATACAAACTATCTACCAACTAATATGACATGTGAACAGACTTTACATTGTCTGAGTAAACAGTGCACAAAAACATATGCATTTACAAACATGAGACTACAGTATGTGTCCAGGAAATGTAAGATATAAATCCCAACGTGTGCAGTTAATGCTATACTAAATGGAGAGGATTGTTTTTCATTTGAAATCAGTAGCTATTCAGTCAATATGATCATGTGGACCTTTCTTAGTCTGAGTGAGTGAGTGAGTGAGAGGTGTGTGAGTGAGAGGTCAACAAAGGTTGAAAGTGTATCTCTGTACAAAGTCGATAAGTAGGTAAACATCCTTGATGTCTTTGTATGAGGGTGTATATGATGTCTAGACTTTTTTGTCATCTTCAGCTGGTAAACAGCTCCTAGAAGAGCTATCCAGGACCTACAACACTGTTTACAGCATAAACATTTGGGCGGGTTAGGCTGGAGCGACAGCTTTTATCCCTGATAGTAGAGGGGTAAGAGGACACCTTCAATGATCCCCTGTCCCTGCTATTGTCGCTGACAGCCTTCCACCCAGAGGTGACTGCTGGCTAGCTGACTGGCTGACTGGCTGGGTGGCTGTCCGGCTGTCTGTCTCGCTAGCTGTCCGGCTGGTGGGCTGGATGCTTTGGGTTCTTCCAAGCAGGCACACCAAAATACACATGTTTGGCTGGGAGGACTGCTATTTTCCCAGCATGCTCTCTTTACAAAGTTTTAACCCCCAAGAGACTTGGGAGGGGGTTTCACACTTGGAAGAGTTTTCCATCGAAAAAGAGAGAGAGAGCGAGAGAGAGAAAGAGAGAGCAAGAGAGAGAGAAAAAGAAAATGAGATTGAGACAGGGAAGGAGGGAGGGAGGGAGGAAAAATCTCTGACATCTTTCAGACAGCAGCAGGGATGTCTACATAGACAGAAAGGGAGTGTATCTATCTCAGCCAGCCAAGTCTAGGGAGGCTGAATAACAAGAGAGAAAAGTGATTTCAAGGCAGAGAGAGAGAAACTGTGATGGCCGTCGGTGAGTGTATCACCTAATTTATACAGTCACAGAGGGAGGCAGAGAATTGCATTACACTGTTTACGTACACCCAAACCCCCTCTACTCCGAAAAAAACAATTACCCCTCCCTGACTTATCTCTGTGAAATAGAATCCTACCTGGGGTAAAAACAGCAGCAAGACGCATTAGAGAGAAAAAAATGTATGCAGTATGCACATCCCGAAAAATACTGTAATTTAAGCTAGAGGGAGTATATGAAAATACAATAGACTCCGTGGATTATTTTCTTAGTTTATTTTCTTTCAGCGAGCTCACTCAACAGGTTATTGTCAAAAACAATGTATTTCTGTTTTCTGTGAACATAAAAGGGGGTGTTGTTGACACGCGCAACCATTGTCTGTTCTCTCTTCCCACGCTAGGCATAATCATCCATCTCATTGTCTAACGGAAATCATAACATCTTTTTAGGGTTCACTGGCAAAAAATAACAAAATACATGGCGACTAACCTACAATGTCAACTGTAAACAAAATGGATGCATTCAAACAAAGGTCTCTGATTTCGTGGCTTTGATCAAACTATCAAACCAGACATTTCTGCTCCTGTCTCATTTCCTATCCCCTCCCCACCACCCCACCACACCAAATGAGGTTTAGATACAGAGACCAAGCCATGGTTTCCTAATAGATTTATCCCTTAATAGCAGTGATGCCGTCGCCATTTATCTGGCTCCCAAATCCACACAATGCAGGAGTGCTGAATGGCACGGGCAATTACAGTGCATGTGTGCAGCCAGCCAGCCTCCACTCCATTTTAAAGCAGGCCTTCATAATGTGAGCAACATGACCGCATGCACTCTGCTCTTTGCTGGAGCCCAGGTGGTTGCCGTGGCAACGCGCTTTTTCTTTTTGACTTACCCTAACATTTTATTGCCCGTCATTATGTATCATTAAAAACATACATATTAATGTAAAAAATAGGGGTGATGGGGGGGGGGGATAAGATGAGATGAATTAGGCTAGCAACAACCAACAGAAGAAGGGAACAACACCTGACAAATGGGCTTTGAGGATTTGTAGGATTCTCTTTTCTACAAAAGAAATCAGATACATTTGTGGTAGAATAAGTGGTAAGCAAAACATTATTAATTGTTTCTTGGTTTGAATCCTGTGTATTAGAAAATAAGGCCTAGGGGAGTACACAGGATCAAAGCCAGATACAGTATATACACGCAGTGGCCAGTTTATTAGGTACACCACCACGTTCGCTCCTACAGACAGTCAGTCACATGGCTTGCAATATAAAGTAGGCAGACAGGCATCGAGGCATTCAGTCACCGTTCAATTGAACGTTAGAATGGGCAAAATGAGTGACCTAAGCAACTTTGAGTGTGGTATGATCTTTGGTGCCAGTATCTCAGAAACGACCACCCTGATGGGCTTTTCACGCACGACAGTATCTAGGGTTTCCCGAGAATAGTGTGACAAAAAAAACATCCAGCCAGCGGCAGTCCTGTGGGCAAAAACAAGCAGTGTTCAGAACGGCATCTCGAAACACACAACTCGTCGATCCTTATCACGGATGGGCTATTGCAGCAGACGACCACACCAGGTTCCACTCCTATCAGCTAAAAACAAGAAGAAGCGGCTCCAGTGGGCATGCGATCACCAACAATGGACAATTGAGGAGTGGAAAAACCTTGCCTGGTCTGACAAATCCTGGTTCCTGTTGCGTCATGCTGATGGCAGAGTTAGGATTTGACGCAAGCAGCATGAGTCCATGGACCCTACCTGCCTGGTGTCAACTGTACAGGCTGGTGGCGGTCGTCAACCACTGTCCAATCTGCATCAACTGCGTGATGCCATCACGCCAGCATGGACTAACATCCTTGAGGAACGATTCCGACTTGTAGAATCCATGCCCCGGAGAATTCAGTCTGTTCTGGAGGCAAAGTGGGGTCCGACCCGGTAGTAGATGGGTGTACCTAATAAACTGGACATGTGCATATACTGTATATAGATATATGTGCTTAATGCAAGTAATGATGAATAAAAATACTAAAACAATCCCTATTGTCCTGTGTTTTTCTCCACAATGTTAAATTCATACCTATGGCTCTAAATATACCTGACCATGTGACTGATACAAAAACCTATAGGGCCCTTGCTATAAGGACAGCAGGTAGCCTAGCGGTTAGAGTTTTGGGAAAGTACCCGAAAGGTCGTTAGTCGAATCCCCAAGCCGACAAAGTGAAAAATCTTGATCTTGGCTGTTACCCCATTCTCGGGGGGTTGGGACATGCAGAAATCACATTTCCAATTCACATTTGAAATAGGACAAACATGAGCATCCACCAAATTATCAAAATACTCCAGGTCCTTGTCATAACCAACCTATAACTAGGCCTAATGCCTTGGGTTCTCATGGTCAGGGCCTGTATTCACAAATTGTCTCCTATTCATTATGATTAAAAAGCTAAACTGATCCTAGATTAGCACTCCTACTCTGATAGGCTTTGTGATAAGAGCCCTGATCTTCTACACACCCATCTTTCTTCTGGTCCACCACCCCAGCCAGCAGTGAGGTGGCCTCAACAGACAGTCTGATGTCAGTGTGTGCGTGGAGGAACCGGGTCACAAAGTCCTCCGGAGACATGTAGTGCTCATCGTTTTTCTGGATGCTGGCATACTGCAACGGCAAACGCATACACACACAAACACACATGCACACACACACACAGACAGGCAGACAGACAGAGACACACACAGAGAGACACACAAACACACACAGACAGAACCCATTGTTGATTTGTTAATATATGATCTACTGATTGAGGAAGACACTGTACACATGTTCAAACCTTTGGGCTGACACCTAACTTGAGATCATTCGCATGTAACTTGAGACTTTCGCATAAATCATGCATTGATGTCAATGGTAGAAATTTGAGTTGTGTGCAGGGATCTCAAGTTAGGATTCAGACCTCAATGGGGAAAACCATGAATGTGCTATTGACCCTTGTTTAGGTGACTGAGCCAGAAGAAGGCCACAAATGAATGCATTATTAACAATGGCTTTCCAGTACATGAAGTTGTCTTGTACGCAGAGTGCTAAGGCAACATTGGTGAATATATTTTTACACAACTCACCTTTAAAAAAATAGTTTTCAGCTCAGTAGGGTCAGCCCTCCTTTGTCCCTGGAGAAATTAAACAAAATTACATGTAATGACATCAAAGACCACAGTTACCTATCAACATAATCAACAACCAAGCTCTCATTATCTCAATATTGTAGTAATAACCTGATAATAATACACTTTTTTTAAATGTACAATTCTATTAACAGGCATATTAGGAGAATGTTAACTTAGCCTACATGTCTTGTTAACAGTAAGAGATTTTACTCACTTTGTAATAAAAGTGAGACATACTATTTTGATCATGTTTAGGATTCAACAAGTCAATATTAGGCCTACTCTCTTTTTATATACAGTGATCTAATGAAATGGGCTGGTCATACTATCAGGGGATCCAGCTGTTTGCAGTTCATTGGGGAAGGGAACACTTTCTTCATTCAAAACAGGGGCGCGAGGCACATGATGACATAAGGCACGTGCCGAATGTATCTTGTAGAATGTTGATATATTGTCACATTATGTGAAATATCTGCGGCAATGGCGCGAGTAACAACAGTAGCCTATATTACTGTATGTATATTGGGAGAATCGTCATATAGCATAAGGCTAAACAAGGTTACCAGCACTGAGCTTATAAAGCTTACCAGGCTAGAGACGGCTTCACGTCAAAGACGTGCTTGCTAATCAGCCGGTGGCTCGAGACGTGGGACGGACAGAGACCAGCGGTTTCAGTGACAGGTCGGTCTGATAACCGGCTTCCGCATAGTGCATCACAGGGAAAGGCTGTATCCCATTACCACCTTGCCCCGTCCTCCTCGCTGTAAAGCCCCAATGTCATTGCCACTGGCTAATGTTAACCTCGAACATCCTCTTATCGGGCTAACTAACGTTAGTAGCTAGCTGGCTAGCCATCTATCAATAGATGGGGGAGGAAGTCAGTGTGTGAGAATGTGTCGTTGTCTATTCTGCCATTGTCTATTTTACCTACTGACAAAATGTTTTTTTCCTCGTACAAGGTGAACTTACCTTTGGAGCCATAGCAAGATTACTGTCAACCAACCAAGCCCACTCTGACCAAGCAAACCCGGTCATTTTATTTTGCGTGACGACGTTCCCATGGAAATCACGCGCGGCTGTCGGATGGTGCAGAGAGGACCTTAAGGCGGCTCAAGTTCACGTGGTATAGAGTGGTCAACAGGTAGCGTGGTATGTAATGAATTACCAATTGGCCCTATGCCTACTCAAGCCCTGATGCATTTAGTTAAACATCAACAAACAAAAAAGTGTCACTCCATAATAATACAATAATTATTTATGGAAGCCCATTCCCACCACCCCCTTCCAAAAAAAAGTGATACTATCTAAAACTGTCGAGATATTAAGTCAACATTTTGAGATACTAACTCCACATTTCGAGATAGTAGAACATACATACAGTATGGTATGTGTCTTCATTTGTAGCATTATGTGGGGATTTCCATCTGTCCATGTTGCAGAGATCAGTACAGCAGGGCCGCCAGCAAACGTTTTGATAAAAATATTGCCACAAAGCGTTGAAAATAGGGACAACAAACTGTTCTTTAGACAGTATTTGTCAACTCATGCACAATTAATCTGTGCTTCAGTCTCTAGCCTACTGATAACAACCACAACTGCAGGTAGCCTAGAGAAGCCTATTTTTTTTTTACCTAGGCAAGTCAGTTAAGAACAAGTTATTTTTTACAATGTGGGTTAACTCCCTTGTTCAGGGACAGAACAAGAGATTTTTACCCTCAGCTCAGGGACTCGATCTAGCAACCTTTTGGCCCAATGCTCTAACCACTAGGCTACCTGCCTCCGGTCAGGTCAGGGGAGAGTAACAGGCTGACTACACTGCTCGCGTCGTGTGCGTTAGAGTTGCAAAATAAACGAGGTTGGTGGCGGTAATGCACCTAATTTATGAAAGTTGCCACCAATTGCAATATAAAGTCAAAGGAAGAAAAAGCCTAGAAGGAGAAGAGATGACTAGAAACGATTAGTTTGACCATTTTATATGTGGATTAATTGTCGGAGTAGAGGACCTTGTGCATTTCAGGTAAAATAACAACTCAATGTTTATATCCCAGGACAAATTAGCTAGCAACAGTAAGTGAGCTAAATAAGACAAATTAGTGTCGTGATCGCGTTTGGTGTGGGGGGACAAAATAAATGTATGCATGAAGGTGCACGCGCGCAGCCAGTTTGGGTTCCGTGTAAGCGGTAACATCATGTATTTATAGACTAAAATAGGCCTATTTATTTTTGTTGAGAAAATGTGAATGTGATCAAATTTGGTTTATATTCAAACTTCGGGTGGCTAGGCTACCTAGACCTTATCAATCCAAAATGATTGACTGGCATTCACAATCAGCACAACAGTAATGACATACTGTGTGAATAACTTTTTAATTACAGATGCAAAGGCCTACACAATGCAACCCTGCATAAAGCAAACTCAGCCATGTTAGTTATATTGTGCAATCGCAGTTGTTGTCTTTAAAAAAAACAAAAAAACATATGACCTGATTAGAAAAGATCTAGTCTCATCATAGCCATATAAAACCATTTTACAGCTGTTTTTTTTACTATGTTATACCCTCCAACTAGGGTCCGGAGTTTTACCTAGTTAGGTTAGCCCAGTGGTTCTCAAACCTCTTCTCGGGGACCACCAGACGTTTCACAATTTTGTTTTAGCCCTGAACTAATTCACCTGACTCACCTAATCAAGGACAAGTTGTGCTAGTTCTGGAATAGATAAAATGCATAAACTGGCTGGGGGTACACGAGGAGAGGTTTGAGAACCACTGGGTAAGCCAACCAGATCAGGAAAAACTCTGGGCCCCAGGAAAATAAAAAGAATACAAGTTAAATGGGTTTCCATCGCGTTTTCAACTCTACTGATGGTTTTGTCACAAAAAACTGTTGCGATATATAGCAAATGTGCCCACTCTGGCCTTGGCACATGAGCTCTAGCCAACAGCTACTGTAGCAGATACAGTGTGGGTAAGCATAGCCGCGGGTAGCAGGGGTGCTGAGGGTGCTGCAGCACCCCCTGAAAAATCAGGAAAATAAATATATATATTATTATTTATTTGCACAAAAGTAGTGCACTGAGCCTTTACTAGTCCTGTATTAGTGGACCGGTATAGCCATTTGTAGTGTGGGCAGAAACAATCTCAGCACCCACCGAACATCTTCACACTACTATGTGGGTAGGCTACCTATATTATGAGATTATTATGGATAAGAGCGATATTATTTGTATCTGTCAAACAGCAGCCAAGCATCGATCATCATGTCACCAGAATAAGACTCAATATTTATTGGAAGGAGCATCAAGCTCATCACCTTGCACTTTCATCACCCTGTGAAGTTCATCATAACTTATTTCATCTGTAGACTAATAATTAAACACATAAAAGCGCATCCACCGTCATTTTTCGCATTATACATTTTACAGACATAAGATGATCCCACCATGTCCAACGAACAAATTGTCTGTCGGCATTTAAAAAATTATTCAAATTGAGTTTTGAGACACTAAAAACAATGATAGTCAAACATGGTACAGGCCTCATCAATAATGCATTACATCATCTATACACATGCATAAACAAAAACAAAACAAGGTACAATGTAGTAATGTAGTATGTCATAATGGTCTTCTATTGGCTATTCCTCCCATGAGAATAGTAGCTCTTCAATCAGTCATAAAGCTTCTCAAGTTTCAAGTTTTATTAGTCGTATGTACGGAATACGCATGGTATACATCGTCTAACTAAAGGCTTACTTGCAGGTTCCTTCCTCGACAATGTAACAACAATAAGAAATAATAAAAAAGAAGAATACGAACATAAAGTCAATTACAAAGAACCTTACAAAGAACTTCTCACAGAACCTCTTCTAAAGATCTGAAAAGGGGCATTTATGGAAGAGAGCATACAAGGTTTCTGCTCCCACCTCTTCCCCACAGTAAATGGTTCCGCTACTTTATATTTCCTTTCCATCCCTCCATGCTTTGTGTCAGGGGGAAAAATAGAGGGAGAGAGGAAGAGAGAGAGAGAGAGAGAAAATTCCATGACTACAATAGCAAAGGTTAACATTACTCACAGCATAAAAACAATTTAAAAGGGAGCAAAAGGGCCCTAATGGCACATGGTCTTCAAAGAAAATGCATTTTGCGCTCAAAATAATTCATAGCTTTTTGCTGGTGGCTTTTCGGATTCCCGGATCACCAGCATGAACCACTGTATTTTTCTCAGCAGGCTGTCTGCTCCTCTCAAAATGGCCTACGCAGGGAATAGCCCACATCCCCCCCAAATATTGATGGCACAGTCTACCCTTTATTGGAAAAATGGCTGTGAGTAACATTTAATGAGCTAATCTCATAACCTGCATTTAATTTGGTTGTATAACAATATTTAAGAAGATTTAAACATGAATGATTTGGTCCTTTGACATAGCATTACTGTGTGGTATTAAATGACTACTGGTGGTAGCACACAGAGGTGTGCTATTGTTTGTTGAGGTTATGATTTGCAGCATTTGTGAGCCATGAGACCTTGTTGTTTTGCATATACATCTAATCTTTGTTCATGTGAAAAAACTTTGTCCATAATCAAATTGTGAGAGATTTACATGACAAATAGGCCTTTGGGAAACAATGATGCTAAATCATTTAATTCCCTGATCTGATTTCCCTGTCTTATTTTTAGGAACAGAATTTGAGAACTAAAACTAATTTGAAACGCCAACTGAATCACGGATGTGGTCCTGGACTGGTCCAAGGTCCCATGAGAGATTGAATAATGGGGATAAACCCTGGAACCTCTAACCCCTCCTGGCCTGGGGAGTCACTGGGTCACCTCTCTCGGCCTCTCAGTCCCCGAGGACCCACGCGTCCGGACGGAATGAGCGATGAGTGAATGACGACCATCTTCTATTTTTAACCATCTAAACAGTGTTTCAAAAATAGACCTTCAGTTATAAACAAATGATTAGACCACTTTGGGCCTCTTCACCGACCACACAGTCTCTATTAACTGTCAATAACTGTAGACCCTAGAGATCAAAGGGGGTTAAAGACTTTCTATTAAAAGTAACAGACACAAGGGGATGTGTTCTTGAAAAATTGTGTCTTGGATTTGAAATGCTGACAGCTTAATGGCGGCCTCTCAAATAGCGCTGTAAATGACCAGTTTGGTCTTACTTTTATTGCCGTCGTCTGTCAGTCACTCAAAGGTCTTTTTTTTCTCTTTAAGTGGATTCACATAGTTTTGTAAGTCACCCGTTGAAGACTTTATTCTGTTTTTGTCTCTCCCCTGGGTTATTCTCTTGTAGGATGTGACTTTGGGTTGTATTTTTCTGACGAAAGATGACATGGAAGATGTATTCATGATAAGATAATGAGATTCCGAGGGGTGTGTGGTGGATGTAGACCTGAGAGAAAGGGTCACCTTCCGGAAGGAACCGTTGTCTTTACACCTAGCCATCTCAATCTCTACCAGTCAGAGTGTACCTACCTCATAGAAAAAATAAAAAATTTGTTAAAGTGAATATTCATACCCAGATTAATTTGTCCAAGGCCTTTTAGTATATATCACAGGGAAACGTTTTAAAACCCTCTATAAGTCAAGGCCTCACCAATTCCAGACGTGTTAGCGATGTGACACGCAAAGCAAACATCAAGTGTCTGCAAACAGCTAAGCCTTGCATTGTGCAACAACAACAAACCCTGCAAACCAACGGCTTGCCAAAATAGGTTTTATATAACTTGTGACTTGTTGGACTAAACCACAATACAAACACGCTGTCCAGATAGTGTGGGTGGGAGGACTGAGAGAGACAAATGTGTTTTGCATTAAAATAAGAAACTTATGAGAATAGACATTATAAAGCATTTTATATAATACAATATTTTACCATGCTTATCAAATTACATTTACAGTATCTATAAATCGAAAAACACATTTAAGATGAGTACATGAGCCTTACTGTATACAGTATCTTACCGTGGTGAAAAAAAGTACTCGGTTGCATTACTTGAGTAAAAGTAAAGATACTTTAATAGAAAATGACTTAATAGAAAAGTAAAAGGGAAACTCACACAGTAAAATACTACTTGAGTAAAAGTAAAAAAATATTTGCTTTTAAATGTACAGTGATGGAAAAAGTAGTGTGATGGAAAATGCTGGAAAAAGTACTCAGTTGTCATACTTAAGTAAAAAGTAAATGCTATACATCAAACTCCTTACATTAGTAAGCAAACCAGACGGCACAATTCTTGTTTTTATTTATTTACGGGATGCCAGAGGCACACTCCAACATCATCTGCAAATGCAGTATTTGTGTTTAGTGAGTCTATAGATCAGAGGAAGTAGGGATGACAATGCGTATTATTGATAGGTGCGTGAATTTGACCATATTGCTGTCCTGCCTGAGCATTCGAAATGTAATGAGTACTTATGGGTGTTAGGGAAAATGTATGGGAGTAAAACGTTTTTAAAATATCTTTACGAATGTGGTGAAGTAAAAGTCTAAATTGTCAAAAATATAAATAGTAAAATACAGATACCCCAAATAAACTACTTAAGTAGTACTTCAAAGTATTTTTTACTTAGTCACTTTACACTACTAGTATCTTATTACTGCATACAATAAGACTTGTGCAATACTTTAGTATCCAAATATGTACACTTCTTTCTGCCTAGCAACCAACAATGTATATTTTCATCTATCTCCATATCTAGCCAATCAGGGGGATGTCAAACACAATGCAGGAACATCATCTGTAACACGCGGTGCTTTAAAGTGGCACCGCTGTAAACACTGCACCGGTAATAGAGCATGACAAGCGCTTTCTTGTTTACGCTGAAATAATTCTGTGTTTGAATAACATCCCAACGACTTACTTAGCCAATCAAACTCACTCTGGTTTCATTCAAAGACCGGACTGATAAATAGTTCTGACATTAGACATGGGATGGGAGATGGAATAGGAATGTTTTCTACTCACAGTTGTCTGGCTCATAGAGATTGGTTGCTAAGACCTGACCCCAGAGCAGGTCAGTTTTTTTTTTTAAAGACTATAAGAGGGAGATAAGGTGAATTGACCTGCATAGTTGGGAACGTTATTCTTGCATTATGGATTTACTACACATTTATTTACTATACATTTTTCTACTCATTCAATACTCCACTCACGTCGCTAACCACACGCAAAGTCAGGCATGCACACACACACGCACACACATTCACTTGCAGCCGCAGTCCTCCCCCACCCCTTACCACCACTGTCCACCCACTCCTTCTCCTCCAAACCTCAATGAGACTGCTGGCTTCTGGATGAATCTGTTTAACATCTTTCAGTTCAGATGAAGAGCTACACTAAACATGCTCAGGGGCATCTGGGATGGGCTGAAATTGGCCTTCTGGAGGGCTGGGCGGATGCACCCGCCGGGGTGGTTTGAGAAGGTCCAGGCGGTCAGTGGGGCTTGAACCCCTCTCCAAAAAAACAAGGGCCCACACTCAGGCCTGCAACACGAGAGGGCGTAGGGTCCCCCTCCTAGGCTAAATGAACCCAGATGCTGCCCACAAACACAGGGTCCAGGCATTCTGGTTAGAGAAGGACAGATGGAGGGAGTGAGAGAGGAGAGCGGTGTGTGGAGGCTTTAGGCTCTTCTCTTCCCTTGGTTGAGGCAGTTGTCTCTCAGATTCCTGGGCTTTCTCATAATCGGTGATCACAGGGGCCCCGCAAGGAGCATTGTGGGGAATTATAAGAGGGGCGTTTGTCTTTGAACTAAACAAGTACACCAGCAAATCTTTAAGTCTTTTCCTTTTCATCTCCCTGAGGAGTTGGCCATCTGGTCCTATAGAGTGAAGACCAGGAGTGGTGTGGAATGTGTGTGTGTGTACTTGTGTGTATGCAGTCCCCACATTGATTACATATAGGATTTAAGGGATTACACCAGGGAAAGGAGATATTGATCTGTAATCACAATTGATTGGGTACCAGGGTTGATTATGCACCACACTGTCACTAAAGTTACTATTTTATCTTAACTAAATATTTGTATTTAGATTAAGTAGATTAAGTAAAGTAGGCATATATCTTTTGTTTATTTTAGCTTAGCCCCAAAAAGGCAACCTGCAAGACAGGTTACTACCAATAGTGGGCTACTACCAATAGTGGGTGGGATGATTTTAGAAAAAAAGACAATTTGGAAAAAGAGGGGAATGCCCATGTATGCATCCCCTCATCCCCTCCCTCTTCTAGCCTGGGATTCAAAGCTACTTTTTCCTAGCAGGCTTTGGCGGTGTTTCTCAGTAGAGACCCCTAGAGTAACCTGTGTCAGTCCTAATTGGTCAGCCTCGCCTGATGCCATCCAGACACCCAATCGTGAAACACACACCACTTTGTTTGCATTTATGTTTTTTTCACCGAACCCTCCCCTTTCCCCCAATCCCAAGCAGGGGAATAAACAACACATTTCCTATTTCATTTCGGTAAGCCCTCGCCTGCTTTAGTTCATACCTAAATCACTTTGCCACTCGGAAGATAAATAGTTAAATTAAGGACGACTAAACTTCCCTGAGTGAGTGAAATGAAAAAGCTCAATTCAGGTTTTGTCCCTCTGTAATTTTGAGAGTAAGAGAAACATCAAAAACTCTCTGTTTCGATTCAGAGCAGCAATAAATATGTAGTAGGCCTTCAACGCTTGAAATTGCACAGTGAATGCACATGGCAATATCCATCAATCTCTATTGAATGTGTTGGACTTGCTAGGTGATTATGATCTGTTTGAGACTTGAAAAGTGAGCCAGCACAGTACAGCTTCTTTGAACATCGTCGTGAGTAAGACATCGGCACTGAGGTGATGACATTTGTCTGATATACCTGATATAGCATAAGCACATCCGTGTGTGTGTGTGTGTGTGTGTGTGTGTGTGTGTGTGTGTGTGTGTGTGTGTGTGTGTGTGTGTGTGTGTGTGTGTGTGTGTGTGTGTGTGTGTGTGTGTGTGTGTGTGTGCGTGTGCGTGTGTGTGCGTGCGTGTGTGTGTGTGTGCGTGTGTATGTACTGTATGTATGACTATGTCTGTCTTTATGCTAGCCTGTCTGTGTGTGCTCATCTGTGTGTGAGGGACTGCATGCCTGTGTAGACGGCTGGTGTGCAGCCTCAGGCGCAGACAGACGCTCACACATGATTAATCGTTTCCTTGTTGGACCCAGCACCATTGACCGTGGCGGTGCCAGGCCTCCCAGGCTCTCCAACCCACTGCCGCTCGCAGCAGCTCATAATTTGCCTGTGTTTGTCTGTTTTTCTCCCATTTTATGTGTTTGTCAGTCAGTAGGATGATCCTCCTCTGTAAATATGTGATAGTTTTTAGACTGACCACAGGGAAATGGTGAAATAACAATCATAGGCCAATGAGATGAAAAACGGCTGTATGATCTTATAGGATAGCACCAGACTTTTTGTGATTTTTTATGTTGCTCTTGATGAGCAAGTCTGCTTAATGGCTTAATAAATACATCCTTAGAAGCTTCTCAACTTAATTTGATAAATGTTACTTGTTAGTTGATATTGTAAACAGGCCTATATGTAAACATATATCTATGAATAAATTGATTCTTTAAATGGGAGTGGAGTACTGCACATTATATTTTAACTGAATACTAATGCCACAATTGATATGGGCCCCAAAAAATGATACCCCAATTCTCATAGGTCACCGATGCTGTAGTTCCCAGTTCCAGTGTGTAGGTGCACGATTGACTCAGATGATTGATTAATTACAATGATCAGAGCACTGACAACAATTCACCAGTGATGATGATAACACAAGTGCCTATTTGCCCTGCAAAAGCCCCTCTCTCTGTGTCTAAATTGTTTTGTAAATGTTTCTTCCTTCACTGTCCAATGCTTTTAAGCTCAGTAGAATGGATGGCTTGATATGGGAGCTACAAATGCTTACAAATAAGGTCAGTGGGGGGGAAAAAAGAGGAATAAAAATAGAAAACAAACCCTAATTGTTGGTATTGGTGTCTGTGTGGATGGTGGCACAGTGGGGAGTTTGTTGGGGACGTCACTGTAAACATATTGATTTACATTTTCAGAAAGCCCATTCAGGCCTATTGCACATTGAGGTTTAATGATAGCATGAAGATAATTCTTATGGAACACTGGATAAGAGTTTTTTAGTTAGCCCTTAATTAAATGTCACCCTGTGTAAATAAATACAAGAATATGATAGGCCTACATGCTGAGGGTATTGTAGCGAGATCCTCTAAAAGTCATTGGCTTGACCTATTTCAACCACTTCTATATTTTGTCCTGATACTACTGCTTTCACTGACACACAGGTTGAGACTCAGTCAATACTACTGTAGTGATCCGTTACTTACAGTATGTGACACATTTACATTCAAATATATGTCAAGCAGAGGTGACTGTGCTGTACCATAAAGTATTGTGAGTAATGAATACCAGCTGTCATTTCTACCTTGATTTTATTACTGAATTCTTGAGGAGGCCCTCACCTTCAAGTCTTAGTAAAGTAGTCCCATCAGCAGCCCCATGATGCTTACACTGAATTGTACTGTCTGCGTACCAAATGGCACCCTATTCCCTATTTAGGCTCTGGTCAAAAGTAGTGTACTCTATACAGAATAGAGTGCCATTTGTGATGCACACTGTTTTCTAATCATTGTCTATGCAGGACCATGCATGTCCATATCACATTCACGTTAGGCTGAGGCCTTTTGCTCAATGTCTGAGAGATTATACATTCATTCCACTCAAAATTCCACCCAGACCAAAAATAAGAGGAATGCTAAACTGTTCTGCTGCAGCAGGGAAGTCCATCATCCCCACTGACATTAAACTAAAGGCTGTGTTTTCATAGTGACTCAACCACCACTGATGGCGTTAAAAAGAAACATTCCCTTTGCTTTCTCTCTGTGTGAGAACACGTCAGATGTGTTAAAGGGCTGTCCGTCCTGAACGACACTGAAGCTCCAGCAGGATCCTACTGTCTGAACTGTCCAGTGTCGTGTTCTACGGTCTATGACGAGTCTATCCCCTTTTAACTGAACTTTAACATGTGTGATGGAGAAACAGTTGGGAACTAGACAGTGTAAAGTGCAGTGTGATGGAGAAATAGAAGGGAACTAGACAGGGTATAGTGTAGTGTGATGGAGAAACAGGCGGGAACTAGACAGGGTATAGTGTAGTGTGATGGAGAAACAGGTGGGAACTAGACAGGGTGTAGTGTAGTGTGATGGAGAAACAGAAGGAAACCAGACAGGGTATAGTGTAGTGTGATGGAGTAACAGGCGGGAACTAGACAGGGTATAGTGTAGTGTGATGGAGAAACAGGTGGGAACTAGACAGGGTGTAGTGCAGTGTGATGGAGAAATAGAAGGGAACTAGACAGGGTACAGTGTAGTGTGATGGAGAAACAGAAGGAAACCAGACAGGGTATAGTGTAGTGTGATGGAGAAACAGGCGGGAACTAGACAGGGTGTAGTGTAGTGGGATGGAGAAACAGAAGGAAACCAGACAGGGTATAGTGTAGTGTGATGGAGAAACAGAAGGAAACCAGACAGGGTATAGTGTAGTGTGATGGAGAAACAGGCGGGAACTAAACAGGGTATAGTGTAGTGTGATGGAGAAACAGGTGGGAACTAGACAGGGTGTAGTGTAGTGGGATGGAGAAACAGGTGGGAACTAGACAGGGTATAGTGTAGTGTGATGGAGAAATAGAAGGGAAATAGACAGGGTATAGTGTAGTGTGATGGAGAAACAGGTGGGAACTAGACAGGGTGTAGTGTAGTGTGATGGAGAAACAGGTGGGAACTAGACAGGGTGTAGTGTAGTGGGATGGAGAAACAGGTGGGAACTAGACAGGGTATAGTGTAGTGTGATGGAGAAACAGGTGGGAACTAGACAGGGTGTAGTGTAGTGTGATGGAGAAACAGGTGGGAACTAGACAGGGTATAGTGTAGTGTGATGGAGAAACAGGTGGGAACTAGACAGGGTACAGTGTAGTGTGATGGAGAAACAGGTGGGAACTAGACAGGGCGTAGTGTAGTGGGATGGAGAAACAGGTGGGAACTAGACAGGGTATAGTGTAGTGTGATGGAGAAACAGGTGGGAACTAGACAGGGTGTAGTGTAGTGGGATGGAGAAACAGGTGGGAACTAGACAGGGTATAGTGTAGTTTGATGGAGAAACAGGTGGGAACTAGACAGGGCGTAGTGTAGTGTGATGGAGAAACAGGTGGGAACTAGACAGGGTATAGTGTAGTGTGATGGAGAAACAGGTGGGAACTAGACAGGGTGTAGTGTAGTGTGATGAGAAACAGGTGGGAACTAGACAGGGTGTAGTGTAGTGGGATGGAGAAACAGGTGGGAACTAGACAGGGTGTAGTGTAGTGTGATGGAGAAACAGGTGGGAACTAGACAGGGTATAGTGTAGTGTGATGGAGAAACAGGTGGGAACTAGACAGGGTGTAGTGTAGTGTGATGGAGAAACAGGTGGGAACTAGACAGGGTGTAGTGTAGTGTGATGGAGAAACAGGTGGGAACTAGACAGGGTACAGTGTAGTGTGATGGAGAAACAGGTGGGAACTAGACAGGGTGTAGTGTAGTGTGATGGAGAAACAGGTGGGAACTAGAGAGGGTGTAGTGTAGTGTGATGGAGAAACAGGTGGGAACTAGACAGGGTACAGTGTAGTGTGATGGAGAAACAGGTGGGAACTAGACAGGGTACAGTGTAGTGTGATGGAGAAACAGGTGGGAACTAGACAGGGTGTAGTGTAGTGTGATGGAGAAACAGGTGGGAGCTAGACAGGGTGTAGTGTAGTGTGATGGAGAAACAGGTGGGAACTAGACAGGGTACAGTGTAGTGTGATGGAGAAACAGGTGGGAACTAGACAGGGTACAGTGTAGTGTGATGGAGAAACAGGTGGGAACTAGACAGGGTGTAGTGTAGTGTGATGGAGAAACAGGTGGGAACTAGACAGGGTACAGTGTAGTGTGATGGAGAAACAGGTGGGAACTAGACAGGGTGTAGTGTAGTGTGATGGAGAAACAGGTGGGAACTAGACAGGGTACAGTGTAGTGTGATGGAGAAACAGGTGGGAACTAGACAGGGTGTAGTGTAGTGTGATGGAGAAACAGGTGGGAACTAGACAGGGTACAGTGTAGTGTGATGGAGAAACAGGTGGGAACTAGACAGGGTGTAGTGTACTGTGATGGAGAAACAGGTGGGAACTAGACAGGGTGTAGTGTAGTGGGATGGAGAAACAGGTGGGAACTAGACAGGGTATAGTGTAGTGTGATGGAGAAACAGGTGGGAACTAGACAGGGTGTAGTGTAGTGTGATGGAGAAACAGGTGGGAACTAGACAGGGTATAGTGTAGTGTGATGGAGAAACAGGTGGGAACTAGACAGGGTACAGTGTAGTGTGATGGAGAAACAGGTGGGAACTAGACAGGGCGTAGTGTAGTGGGATGGAGAAACAGGTGGGAACTAGACAGGGTATAGTGTAGTGTGATGGAGAAACAGGTGGGAACTAGACAGGGTGTAGTGTAGTGGGGTGGAGAAACAGGTGGGAACTAGACAGGGTATAGTGTAGTGTGATGGAGAAACAGGTGGGAACTAGACAGGGCGTAGTGTAGTGTGATGGAGAAACAGGTGGGAACTAGACAGGGTATAGTGTAGTGTGATGGAGAAACAGGTGGGAACTAGACAGGGTGTAGTGTAGTGTGATGAGAAACAGGTGGGAACTAGACAGGGTGTAGTGTAGTGGGATGGAGAAACAGGTGGGAACTAGACAGGGTGTAGTGTAGTGTGATGGAGAAACAGGTGGGAACTAGACAGGGTATAGTGTAGTGTGATGGAGAAACAGGTGGGAACTAGACAGGGTGTAGTGTAGTGTGATGGAGAAACAGGTGGGAACTAGACAGGGTGTAGTGTAGTGTGATGGAGAAACAGGTGGGAACTAGACAGGGTACAGTGTAGTGTGATGGAGAAACAGGTGGGAACTAGACAGGGTGTAGTGTAGTGTGATGGAGAAACAGGTGGGAACTAGACAGGGTGTAGTGTAGTGTGATGGAGAAACAGGTGGGAACTAGACAGGGTACAGTGTAGTGTGATGGAGAAACAGGTGGGAACTAGACAGGGTACAGTGTAGTGTGATGGAGAAACAGGTGGGAACTAGACAGGGTGTAGTGTAGTGTGATGGAGAAACAGGTGGGAACTAGACAGGGTACAGTGTAGTGTGATGGAGAAACAGGTGGGAACTAGACAGGGTGTAGTGTAGTGTGATGGAGAAACAGGTGGGAACTAGACAGGGTACAGTGTAGTGTGATGGAGAAACAGGTGGGAACTAGACAGGGTGTAGTGTAGTGTGATGGAGAAACAGGTGGGAACTAGACAGGGTACAGTGTAGTGTGATGGAGAAACAGGTGGGAACTAGACAGGGTGTAGTGTAGTGTGATGGAGAAACAGGTGGGAACTAGACAGGGTGTAGTGTAGTGGGATGGAGAAACAGGTGGGAACTAGACAGGGTATAGTGTAGTGTGATGGAGAAACAGGTGGGAACTAGACAGGGTGTAGTGTAGTGTGATGGAGAAACAGGTGGGAACTAGACAGGGTATAGTGTAGTGTGATGGAGAAACAGGTGGGAACTAGACAGGGTACAGTGTAGTGTGATGGAGAAACAGGTGGGAACTAGACAGGGCGTAGTGTAGTGGGATGGAGAAACAGGTGGGAACTAGACAGGGTATAGTGTAGTGTGATGGAGAAACAGGTGGGAACTAGACAGGGTGTAGTGTAGTGGGATGGAGAAACAGGTGGGAACTAGACAGGGTATAGTGTAGTGTGATGGAGAAACAGGTGGGAACTAGACAGGGCGTAGTGTAGTGTGATGGAGAAACAGGTGGGAACTAGACAGGGTATAGTGTAGTGTGATGGAGAAACAGGTGGGAACTAGACAGGGTGTAGTGTAGTGTGATGAGAAACAGGTGGGAACTAGACAGGGTGTAGTGTAGTGGGATGGAGAAACAGGTGGGAACTAGACAGGGTGTAGTGTAGTGTGATGGAGAAACAGGTGGGAACTAGACAGGGTACAGTGTAGTGTGATGGAGAAACAGGTGGGAACTAGACAGGGTACAGTGTAGTGTGATGGAGAAACAGGTGGGAACTAGACAGGGTGTAGTGTAGTGTGATGGAGAAACAGGTGGGAACTAGACAGGGTACAGTGTAGTGTGATGGAGAAACAGGTGGGAACTAGACAGGGTGTAGTGTAGTGTGATGGAGAAACAGGTGGGAACTAGACAGGGTGTAGTGTAGTGTGATGGAGAAACAGGTGGGAACTAGACAGGGTACAGTGTAGTGTGATGGAGAAACAGGTGGGAACTAGACAGGGTACAGTGTAGTGTGATGGAGAAACAGGTGGGAACTAGACAGGGTGTAGTGTAGTGTGATGGAGAAACAGGTGGGAACTAGACAGGGTACAGTGTAGTGTGATGGAGAAACAGGTGGGAACTAGACAGGGTGTAGTGTAGTGTGATGGAGAAACAGGTGGGAACTAGACAGGGTACAGTGTAGTGTGATGGAGAAACAGGTGGGAACTAGACAGGGTGTAGTGTAGTGTGATGGAGAAACAGGTGGGAACTAGACAGGGTACAGTGTAGTGTGATGGAGAAACAGGTGGGAACTAGACAGGGTGTAGTGTAGTGTGATGGAGAAACAGGTGGGAACTAGACAGGGTGTAGTGTAGTGTGATGGAGAAATAGGTGGGAACTAGACAGGGTGTAGTGTAGTGTGATGGAGAAACAGGTGGGAACTAGACAGGGTACAGTGTAGTGTGATGGAGAAACAGGTGGGAACTAGACAGGGTACAGTGTAGTGTGATGGAGAAACAGGTGGGAACCAGACAGGGTGTAGTGTAGTGTGATGGAGAAACAGGTGGGAACCAGACAGGGTGTAGTGTAGTGTGATGGAGAAACAGGTGGGAACTAGACAGGGTATAGTGTAGTGTGATGGAGAAACAGGTGGGAACTAGACAGGGTACAGTGTAGTGTGATGGAGAAACAGGTGGGAACTAGACAGGGTGTAGTGTAGTGTGATGGAGAAACAGGTGGGAACTAGACAGGGTGTAGTGTAGTGTGATGGAGAAACAGGTGGGAACTAGACAGGGTATAGTGTAGTGTGATGGAGAAACAGGTGGGAACTAGACAGAGTGTAGTGTAGATAGAACACATGGAACAAAACATAACTCTTTATTAGTTACACGCATTTCAAGTCAGGGCTACGTCACTTTAACGCCCAGCTAAGCTTACTGCCATACTGAAACCCCATCCGGCCCACACTCTCCAGGGTCAATCCCCATTGCGGTGATAAGGGCAGAAATGACTCCGTTTTGACATGAAAAAACAGGGTCCTCCTTGAAACTGATGCATGCCTGTCTGTCCTGTGGGGTCTCTCTGTGGGAACACTCAGGCTTTTGATAGGGTTTTCCTCCAGTGTCCTCTGAGGTCGTTTCAGCCTCACAATAAACAGGCGAGCCATTGTCACATGGGGAGCCCTCCTCGTTATTTTCGAAAGTAATTACACCTTATTATCGGTGTTTACTTTAGCGAGGGCGAATACAGGTGTGGGACGACGCTTGGCCGTGGGTGGCAGGCAGTGATGGGTCTCTCTCTCTCTCTCTGGTGAGCGACTCGCCCCCTCGTGTCTCTCTTTTTTTTTTAGGTTTGTGGGGGCATTGTATGTAGCAGTACTCTGCCACTAATTTCATCCCCACAAAAGAAACGTGCAATTAGGCCTATTATTGTAGCAGCTGCGTGCTCCCTGCCTGCACGACTACGACGGCCCTGTCTTTCTTGGCTGGAGGTGGAGAGGCCTGCTGCGGTCACAGAACCCTGGAACGACCGCAGTACCCACCATTGTCTGAGGGAGAGGGAAGTAAAGCATAGCCTGGGAGGATGCTGTGTGTGTCCTCTCTGCTGTGTGTGTCCTCTCTACAGTGTTCACACAGTGGGATGGATCCATCCATCGCACACAGCCACAAGGCCAGAGGAACAATAGAATAAAATATATATCTAAAATGTTACAAAATATGTTCTTTTCAGTGTTCTTTTCACTGGATTTATATTGAGACATGTCTTGCTGGTTATATTTTTTTATATTATCAGCAAAGAAAATGGTCAAACCATAATCTGGGGTTCCATGTAGAGATGCTTTAGACAAAGTGGACAAAAGCAATTGTAGCAGTCTATTGATGAAACCCAAAATGAAATCATATTGCCTTCCAAAAATAAATCCTCATTGGGTCTCAGTTCAAACTATAAATGTGATTGAGTTGATACATCAATATTGGTCAAAGTGGGCAGACTGCCCATGTCAAGGTGAATCATGCGGGTCATAAATGAATGACAAAAAGTTAGGTAAATGAAAAGCAATTCTAGATGGAGATATTATAGAGAAGAGTGAAAAGCTGTGAGGCCTGTGAGGCTGAATATTGGGGAGCCACAGAGGCCCTCAAGCCCCAATACAAGGGGACAATCTTCCGCTCTCAGCACAAACAAAATGGCTGTGTGTTCTCCTCCGTTTCTCTCACTTACCGATTCTCTCACTCCACTGCCTTTCCAACAATTAAAATAATGATCCAGCTCCTGGCACTTAGCTTCAAGGGCATAGTTAGATGTGCATCTTTGTGCAATGTGTCAGTCTCGGTTCTGCATCCTCCATTTGATCATGTGATAAATACAATTTTATTTTATTTGACATGTAAAAACCCTTAACTGCAAGACAAGAGTAGTAATGTATACAAGTAAAGGGACTGCTGAATTCACTGGTGTCTATAAAGACACCAATATTCCCTTTGGGCATGTTGAAATTCCATTCTGAACGGTTAGAGAAATCAGGATGGGAGTTAGGGCTTTATACACAAGGGAGAAGTTGGATTGTGGTCTGCAGACAACAGTGTTTGGTATAATCACCGGCGAAGAGGGAGCTATAACCTCTTAGGAGATACTCTCTCATCATGAGGACTTACACCTGCACAACTTCACAAATATCAGAGAACATACCTTAGAGAAGAGAGAACATAACGAACATCAATGCACAGTCAGTGGATCACCTGCTGGCTGTCGATGAACAGTGGCGGTTCAACATAGAATGTCAAAGTAGAATCTTTGGGAAATGTGGTCAGAGACTATTGGACTACCATCCGCTGCTTTAAACGTTAATCAACACGTTTCGTTTTGTCAGAGAGGTGGTGGTTAGATTCGATAAATTAACCCTACATGTTTTGAACAGGAAATCAGGATTGCATCTTTAATAATATGTCCATAAATAAAAAGTACTATGAAGAGAAACAAACAAAACAGAATGTGTATAAAACATATCCGATTCCTATTCCAACAGGAGCTATGGCATGCCTACCAGCAACACAAAGGACGATGAGACACAGCCAAGTGCCAGGCAGAGGGGGGAACACAGGAGGAAGCAGCTCTTCTCTGCTACAGCAGGTCTTACTGGCATCCATTTCAGCTCATCAGCACCCTGAGTAAGAGTCCACAAATGCAGAGAAATCATTTTGCCGGGGGAGTGTGGCTGGGGTAAATTGGCCTCCGGTTCAGTGCGGGGGTCCCTGCTGTGCGGAGCCGGAAGAGTAGGGCCTGGTCGGGAGTAGGGCAGGCCCAGGCAGGGCAGGCCGGGGGCCCCCATGCTGAGACCACCTCCCTGCCCCTGACAAACATGGCAGTGGATAATCTCTCCTTCAGAGACTCAGCCCCAACCCCATGAGCTCAGAGGGAAGGCAGGGGTTCTGTTATACAGACAGCAGAGAGGAACTCTTCACTGTGTGGCTGGCAGTGTGTGTGTGTCAGTCATACTTTAGACACAGACAAATATGCACTGCACACACACAACTTCGCACATCTCCCTGTGTGAGCGTCTCTACCCAGTCTCTCTCCGACACACACCTGCTCATTTAAATGGTTTACTATGGGAGAGTGACCATGTGAAAAGTGGGTGGTAGTTTTCAAACCAAGAGCATCACAATGGAAAGATGAGTGGTGCAGCACTTGACTCTTACTAACATCATGCAACATTCATATTGTGGATTAAAATGGATGTGGAGTGTGTCACACAGTCCAATAATTACTGGACCATTAAAAACGTAGGTTAAGTGTTGCGCAGGCAGTAAAGCTATGTTTCAAATCAATGGCTCTAACAAAAAGTGGTATTTAAACGGATGTTAAACCCAAGCCGTGGACACAAAGTGGTCTTTATAGTAAAACAAAGCATTGGAAAATATGGATGTATATTAAAACAGTAACTGACCAGCTGTTTTATGCCCAAAGAGATGGAAAATTTGCATAAATAAAGAGTATGTCAACGGGTATGTGAACTGAACCACCTTTAATGTTTACATAACTCTTACATTATCTGAATCCATGCAGATCAGTAGAACAATGAAAACATCCAAAGGGGGACATTTTCAAACACTTTACTCATGTCAAGGTTTTTTGGAAAAAAAAGGGGCGAGTTTAGTTAAACATCCTCCATCGTAAGTGTGAAGTTATAACATTCAGAACATCAAAGTCCATCCATATCTAATCCCAGCAGCTGTGTCCACTAGGCAGCTACTACGACGTCTCCATCTTGGAACCATGTTTCTCCAGCTCCGCTCTACGGAGAGAGAGAGAAAAAAAGGACCAGTCAATTGAGATGATTACAAAGGGTTCGTTCCAACTGGCACCTTTTTCCTTATCTAGTGCACTACTTTTTACCAGAGCCCTATGGGAAGAGTGGGTGCTGTGGTCTTAAGTTGTGCACTATATAGGGAATAGTGTGCCATTTGAGACACACACCCAAGCAGTCCAATGGTTAAAGCACAAGTGTCCTTCTATGTTGATTGAGAGAAGCATTATGAAATCCAACTGAAGAAATATCATGCAGACAGCTACAGATTTATAAGGAAGTAGATCTACTTGTACAAGGCTAAATGCTTAAAACAAATCATACCTCATGTCTTCTATAAATGTCTTAATAGCAGCCATCAAAGGTTTGAATGCCCCATTGTCTGAAGGATACTAAAAAAAAGTGTAGACTGGCCACTTCAAGTCAATACACTAGTTGATTATTCAACAAGCGTAGCCTACGCATGCAAATGCATAGAATACATATTACTGACAATAACGCACACATTGTAGACTGTCCGTATCATTCAAAGCCTGCATAATAATTTACAAATGACACGCAATAATGCTGACTAATGTCTCCCTATGTAAGAAAAGAGACAACCAAGATGACCGACTGAAAGCAGCGGGTGCAAACAGTACCCAGACAACAGAAAGCCCCACCCACAAGAAACAACTTCCAGGATTATGATGCATTCGGATGCGTCTCAGGAGCTCCTAGCTCTCAGTTGGTGAACTCGGAAAGACGTCTGACAACTGTTTAACCAATTAGCTTGAATTTAGCTAGACGATAAAGCTAGCAAACATTGCTAATAGCCTAATCGTTCAGTTGGCTTGCTTACTTTGCTCAATAAGTCAAACAACATATTGTATGTAAACTAACAGGGCTACATTATCAAGGTTGTAAACGGCTTTGTTTTATCATCTTTTGGTTGGAAAGGTGAAAGGTCAGTTGATGAAACGCCAAAACTCGTAAACTCAGGTACCCCACTTGGAACACAGACTTAGGAGGGTAATTCTAGTGGTCATTTCTGACTTTGAAACTCGGGTCTCTATGATAGCATTCGAACGCACCACTATTACATGAGGATTCCATCAACTCAATGGTCAATGCTTTATAGATGTCCGCACTAAACCATATGATCAACACTGTAGGAGAAATGAAAAGCATTTATTGAGCATTAAAAAAAACTAGGCCAATGTGTGTAGCTATAAGACAATTTTTAAGAAAGCTGCATAGTGCCTATTGCTTGAATCTCCTAATAACTGACATGTTATCTGTTTTTGTTATTATTGCCAACTAGTACACTCAAGGGGAGTGTAAAGCCTGATTCAATTTGCTGTGCCTAAACATTCAGCATAACAATTTGGACTGTTTTAGTTACCATTTAGCCATTTCCCCTTTGTCAAATCTTATAGCCCTACTCAAAGATCAAAGCATCACATCTCTTTAACTGAGGGCTTCATCGTATTTCTAGGGGCGTGAAGCTGAGTGGGGCACAATGATTTGTCATAAGTAAAAGGTGATAGGTGTAGCTAGCTGGCTACTAGCGTTTCGCCCACGGCTGGCCATGTGAACTACAATTCCAACACCATGTTAGAAAGGTCAATAATCATCGCTGGCGAAATGGTTTTTGAAATATATGTCCCTTATCTTTCAAAACAGCGAGAAAGAATGTTTCCAATAAAAAAAGATACTGCTAGCTAACGTTACAGTAAGTTTGGAACAGATCCATACTGTGTGGGCACTGCGTTCATCCACCTCTGGCCTGCTCGCCTCCCTACCTCTGAGGAAGTACAGCTCCCGCTCAGCCCAGTCAAAACTGTTCGCTGCTCTGGCACCCCAATGGTGGAACAAACTCCCCCACGACGCCAGGTCAGCGGAATCAATCACCACCTTCCGGCGACACCTGAAACCCCACCTCTTTAAGGAATACCTAGGATAGGATAAAGTAATCCTTCTAACCCCCCCCCCCCCTTAGAGTTAGATGCACTATTGTAAAGTGGTTGTTCCACTGGACATCATAAGGTGAATGCACCAACTTGTAAGTCGCTCTGGATAAGAGCGTCTGCTAAATGACTTAAATGTAAATGTAAATGTGTGTGCCTCCAGTTGAAGAACTACACTTCCTCCCCAGTTAGCTTGCACACAGGTGTTCAAAGCACACATAGATAACTAATTAGCACAGATGGCTACCTCAGTCTTCCGTAAATAAACCATGTGACATGGAGAGATGGCCATGTGGGAACACTAACCCTATAAAGTCGTGTGTCCAATCAAAAATGCAACTTTCGAATAATGGGTAGAATTTTCCGTTAATTGTGTAGATCAGGGTTGTCCAACCCTGTTCCCGGAGAGCTATCATCCTGTAGGTTCTCACTCCAACCCTGTTCCTGGAGAGCTACCATCCTGTAGGTTCTCACTCCAACCCTGTTCCTGGAGAGCTACACTGCTGTAGGTTCTCACTCCAACCCTGTTCCTGGAGAGCTACCATCCTGTAGGTTCTCACTCCAGCCCTGTTCCTGGAGAGCTACACTGCTGTAGGTTCTCACTCCAACCCTGTTCCTGGAGAGCTACCAACCTGTAGGTTCACTCCAACCCTCATCTAGCGCAACTTATTATAATAATTAGCCACTTGAAAAGCTGAACCAGGTTGGTTACAACTGGGGTCGGAGTGAAAACCTACAGGAGGGTAGCTCTCCAGGAACATGGTTGGACAGCCCTGGTGTAGATAATCCTCAAAGAAAACCAACGGTCTAAACCTCATGTCTCTAGCATAATCTGTTTAAGAAAAAGAAAAATTGAGTTTTTACCCTTGTAGGATAGTAAAAATTAGAGCAACAATCAATAGAGGCCAGAGAAGATTAAAAAAAGTGGTCATAATTATTTTTTTTAAATAAATAAAATCAGGAAGATAGCATTGTGTCAGCTAAGCTGAATGCTGTGTGAGAATGAAGGCTACCTGACAGGCTTATCATTGAACTCATCTTCTCAAATGTAGAGGATATAAAACAATATAGAGGTAAGATAGATTTTGAGACATGACATGTAGTATGTTCATATTTTAGTACACGCTTTTCATATCAATGCAAAGTTACTGTTCTTTTTTAAAAGATTTAAAAAAAAAACAAGCATCTCTCTGAACTGTCAACGGAGCACTGAGTGTTGAGTGTTTATTTTCAAAGCCTTTTACATTCAATTCGGATCGTGTCATGCAAATTTAGCTATTTTCACCAGCAGAAGCAACTTGGAAGACAGGACTACAAATCCTCAAAAGTTGCTGGGATAAAGCTGCTGCTCCGTCAGAGCTCGGTGCTTATTATCAAATGTATTAGGTTAGAAATCCAACTTTCTGGATATGATGTTAATGATATGTTAGAGAAAGACCCCACTGAATGAATCAGGACATGAAGAATTATATTTGTCTTGGTTAACCTCTCTTGAGTACGTGAGACGTTAGCGTCCCACCTCTTCAACAGCCAGTGAAACTGCTGGGCGCCAAATTCAAATACAGAAATAGTCATTATAAAATTGCAGAAAACAAAACATATTTTACATAGGTTTAAAGATTAACTTCTTGTGAATCCAACCACGGTGTCAGATTTTAAAGATGCTTTACGGCAAAAGCATACCTTACGATTATTTGAGAACATAGCCCAGCAGACAAATCATTACAAACAGTAACCAGCCAAGTAGAAGAGTTACACAAGTCAGAAAGAGATCAAATTAATCCCTTACCTTTGATGATCTTCATATGGTTGCACTCAGCAGACATTCATTTACTCAATAAATGTTCCTTTTGTTCGATAAAGTCTCTTTATATCCAAAAACCTCAGTTTTGTTCAAGTGTTTTCTTCAGTAATCCACAGGTTCAAACGCAGTCAAAACAGGCAGACAATAAAATCTAAATTGTATCCGTAAAGTTCATAGAAACATGTCAAACGATGTTTATATTCAATCCTCAGGTTGTGTTTAGCCTAAATAATCGATAATATTTCAACCGGACAATAACGTCGTGAGAATAAAAGGTAATAAAATAAAAAGGCACTCTCTCGGTCGTGCGCATGAAAAAAACTCTGACACTTTAGGGTCCACTCATTCAGACTGCTCTTACTTCCACATTCTTCAGAATACAAGCCTGAAAAAAAATTCTAAAGACTGTTGACATCTAGTGGAAGGCATAGGAACTGCAATTTGAGTCCTAAGTCAATGGATACTGTAATGGCATTGAATAGAAAACTACAAAACCAACAAAAAAAACGACTTCCCGAATGGATTTCTCTCAGGTTTTCGCCTGCCAAATCAGTTCTGTTATACTCACAGACACTATTTTAACAGTTTTGGAAACTTTAGAGTGTTTTCTATCCAAATATACCAGTTATATGCATATCATATCTTCTGGGCCCGAGAAGCAGGCAGTTTAATTTGGGCATGCTTTTCATCCAAAATTCCAAATGCTGCCCCCTACCCTAGAGAAGTTAAATGTAACATAAGGAAATGAAATGTCATCAGCAAAGTGCGTTTTCACCTACTCTGGGCAGAGTGAACACTACATTAGAAGGTGTAAATTTTACTTAATTTTTTTATTATTATTATTATTACTACTCGCTGATATGAAAGAAACTCAGCAAAAAAAGAAACGTTCCTTTTTCAGGACCCTGTCATTCAAAGATAATTCGTAAAAATCCAAATAATTTCACAGATCGTCATTGTAAAGGATTTAAACACTGTTTCCCATGCTTGTTCAATGAACCATTGTATATAGACTTATTTTTTTTTTTTCACTGTATTATTGACTATATGTTTGTTTTACTCCATGTGTAACTATGTGTTGTTGTATGTGTCGAACTGCTTTGCTTTATCTTGGCCAGGTCGCAATTGTAAATGAGAACGTGTTCTCAATTTGCCTACCTGGTTAAATAAAGGTTAAATAAAATAAAATAAAAAAACCATAAACAATTAATGAACATGCACCTGTGGAACGTTCGTTAAGACACTAACAGCTTACAGACGGTAGGCAATTAAGGTCACAATTATGAAAACTCAGGACACTAAAGAGGCCTTTCTACTGATTCTGAAAAACACCAAAAGAAAGATGACCAGGGTCCCTGCTCATATGCGTGAACGTGCCTTAGGCATGCTGCAAGGAGGCATGAGGACTGCAGATGTGGCCAGGGCAATAAACTGCAATGTCCGTACTGTGAGACGCCTAAGACAGCGCTACAGGGAGACAGGACGGACAGCTGATTGTCCTCGCAGTGGCAGACCACGTGTAACAACACCTGCACAGGATCGGTACATCCGAACATCACACCTGCAGGACAGGTACAGGATGGCAGCAACAAAAACTGCCCGAGTTACACCAGGAACGCACAATCCCTCCATCAGTGCTCAGACTGTCCGCAATAGGCTGAGAGAGGCTGGACTGAGGGCTTGTAGGCCTGTTGTAAGGCAGGTCTTTACCAGACATCACCAGCAGCAACGTTGCCTATCGGCACAAGCCCACCGCCGCTGGACCAGACAGGACTGGCAAAAAGTGCTCTTCACTGGCGAGTTGCAGTTTTGTCTCACCAGGGGTGATGGTCGGATTCGCGTTTATCGTCAAAGGAATGAGCGTTACACCGAGGCCTGTACTCTGGAGCGGGATCGATTTGGAGGTGAAGGGTCCATCATGGATAGGGGCAGTGTGTAACAGCATCATTGGACTGAGCTTGTTGTCATTGCAGGGAATCTCAACACTGTGCGTTACAGGGAAGACATCCTCTTCCCTCATGTGGTACCCTTCCTGCAGACTCATCCTGACATGACCCTCCAGCAATGACAATGCCACCAGCAATACTGCTCCTTCTGTGCGTGATTTCCTGCAAGACAGGAATGTCAGTGTCTGCCATGGCAAGGGAAGAGTCTGGATTTCAATCCCATTGAGCACGTCTCGGACCTGTTGGATCGGAGGGTGAGGGCTTGGGGCCATTCCCCCCAGAAATGTCCGGGAACTTGCAGGTGCCTTGGTGGAAGAGTGGGTTAACATCTCACAGCAAGAACTGGCAAATCTGGTGCAGTCCATGAGGAGGAGATGGACCGCAGTACTTAAAGCAGCTGGTGGCCACACCAGATACTGACTGTTACTTTTGACTGTTACTTTTGACTGTTACTTTTGAAACACATTATTCAATTTCTGTTAGTCACATGTCTGTGGAACTTGTTCAGTTTATGTCTCAGTTGTTGAATCTTGTTATGTTCATACAAATATTTACACATGTTAAGTTTGCTGAAAATAAAAGCAGTTGACAGTGAGAGGACATTTCTTTTTTTGCTGAGTTAATGTTTCTTATGTTTCCAAAACCCTGCCACAAGCGATGCGCGTCAACATTTAGTGCAAGCATTGGGGCGATTTGTCTCGAATTGAAGAAGATACAGTGAAAAATCTGTTGATGTCCCCTTGAGCAAAGCACTTAACCCTAATTGCTCCTGTAAATCGCTCTGGATTAGAGCGTTTGCTAAATAATAATACAAATGTAAATATATGAATGGTGTGGCTGGCTACCGGAGTTGATTAGAGAAGTCGTCCTCTACGTTGTCATCATCCCAGTTGTCTTCCCACACGTGGGCATCTTCATCCTCATCCAGACCCGTCCAATCTGAACACAGAGAAATACAACGAAGAGAAATTATGAAACAACGTTAGCTAGCTAACAAGTAACTCTACAGGGCCGTCCACATTTAAGGACGATAACTAGAATAAAAAATTATTTATTCTAATTCAAGTGAACATGAGCGGTCACACTGCAATGATAACTACAAAAAGAGTGGAGAACGATAACGAGAGCCATCGTTTGGATCACTTTCAGAGTGATATTTTCCCTATCCCTCCGACGAGAAAACATTGATAACCACTTCAATAAAACGTGAAGGCAGAGCGTACAGTGAACTTGCCTAAATAACTGTGCATATGTGAGCATATTGGTGGCCACATTAATTATAGGACGACTTTGGAGAATGATGCCGACAAACAGCGCATGAGAATGCCATATTTTCCGATGGTAGGCCCATCTGTTAACGCCTATACATCCTGACAAAATAGACACTATGACTGGCGCGCTAATGTACCTTTCTGGCTTCTAACTTAGGCTACATATCTTTAGTCTGTCTTCATGGTTCCCTTTCGCAATTACGTGACTGGCCTCTCCAGGGCCTCTCAGCTATAGCCATTCCTCTTCGCTCATATAGTCCCAGGAAAAGCTAGACTACAAGCTTGTTGTACACTTAATTCAAGCATTTTATTTACCATTACTAGCCTATCGACGAGAGATACCAGCTTGCTGAATGTAAAATATGAGCGTTTGAAAGGAGAGAGAGCGTGCACTATGGGGTGATCAAAATACACCATATGTGACTCGTTTCAGGAAAGTAGGCATATGTCGTGGGTCACTACTTCACAGGAGAGTCATTTGATCAAAATGCATTTTTGGGCAGAAATGCCTTCTGGAACATGTGAACTTTCGTGTGCCTTAATAACAGACGTGTATGCAATCTGTAAATACGAATAAAATTGTTAAATTACGAGCCTAGTTGGTTTAGCCACATTAAGAGATGTGCTTCCTGCTAGCCATGATTGGCTGAGATAATGAGTGGGCTGGACATGCCGAGAGATGAGTTTGGATTGGTCTGCCATATAGCACTGTCTATTTGAGCTGGTCAGTATGTGTAGGTGATCCTGTCTAATGCATAATTTTTTTGTAATGTATCGCATAGTAGAATGCTCCATTTTCTGGAGGACCGAGTTTTGAAATCAGTGAATTAGAGTATGGAATTAGTGTAATTAGAGTATGATGGCTAAGGAGAAAACAGCTGTCTCCGGATTACATCTTCAAACTAAGAGCAACCATGGCATCCGTGACAGGGAGAAGTGTCCAGCCATGATGTAAGATAATGTAGCTAGCTAGACTTTCAGATATTACACGTTTCTAATTTTGACCAAAAGTCATTTTGATTTCAAGTTAATGTGTACTGTTAGCTAGCTAACGTTACGTGTATGATCTTATTATCTCAGAGCCATTTGCTTTGCTAGTTATAGCCTAATGTTAGCTAGCTAACATTGAACCTGGTTGGTTAGCTACCTGCAGATTCATGCAGGGTAGTAACGTCATGAATTGGGATTATGGTTCATTGTTTACCTAGCTAGCTACATGTCTTAACAAAAAGACTCCACTATGCAAGTAACCATTTCAATAGAATGGCAATGTGACAACTGTAACTAGAAGTAGCTGGTAAATTCACTCCGGCTATCTACTCTGATTTCAGAGCACTCTGAGTGTGCCAGAGCACAACATAACTGACGAATTTACGAACGTTCAACACCCGTTGAATATGGCCGGTGTCAGTAAACGTTGGCAAAAAAACATAAATTGTTGCCAGCAGCACAGTTGCAGTCACCAACACTCTGGGTAATATAAAAACAGCCTAACCAGCTCTGTTAGGGCAAGTAAAATGGTCAGTGAGCGGTTCTCTCATGTGTGTCTCATGAGTAGCTAGCAAGCTAGCCAAATTTAGCCAGTTAGCTTGGGTGCTTGACTGTTGTTGTTGTTAGGACAGAACGCTTGGATCAACCCTTAAAGAGATGAGTGGGGCTAAAGTTTAAGAGGGCGTGAACGATGCTGAATGGGTGTAGACAGAAGAGCTCTCCAGTAGGTACCAAAACATTCAAAGGCCATTTTCTCAAAAGTGTGGTTACAACTTTATCAACTTTCAAAGCAGAATTACTTTCCCATTGTTCCTCAAATGTGTATAATATACCATTTTGTAGCTGTCTCTGCTTTATCCAATGTAAAAAAACACAATTTCAAATTTTGCTACAAAAGACTGAATCAAGGCAGTCGGTCACATCTGAGCTGCCTGCTAATGTACCTTTCTGTAAGTTGTAAAGTGTCGAGAATAGACCCATAACTGATCCCAATGGTAGCATGATCAGGCCTAGACTGTATGCAGTTATTTCGGCATGAAGCATTCAAAACAGGACATTTGCGGTTGATTCAAATTAGACTACATCACTGCAGTTCACAGCCCTAGCCAATAGTAGTGTACTCACTTGATAACAATGACACATTCCTCATTACACTGTGCTGTTGTAGCCTAGGCGCAGCGGTCTAAGGCACTGTATCCCAGTGCAAGAGGTGTCACTGCAGTCCCTGGTTCGATTCCAGGCTGTATCACACCCGGCCGTGATTGGGAGTCCCATAGGGCGGCGCACAATTGGCCCAGCAATGTCCGGGTTTGGCCGTCATTGTAAATAATAATTTGTTCTTAACTGACTTGCCTAGTTAAATAAAGGTTAAATTAAAAATAGTCTTGTCTAAAAACGTTGGCCTAATCATGTTAACTTTTTCTTACACTGACAAATATTTATAGCCCTAATATTTAACAAATGCATGGCCTAATGTAGCTAGTATTTAGCTTCTTA
The DNA here is from genome assembly GCF_045679555.1 of Salvelinus alpinus. Lineage (NCBI taxonomy): Eukaryota > Metazoa > Chordata > Actinopteri > Salmoniformes > Salmonidae > Salvelinus > Salvelinus alpinus. The sequence continues at coordinate 20,714,166 of NC_092114.1, read as the reverse complement.
CTTCAGCTACACATCTCTAGCCTCTCTTCCAGCTGTTCTCATGCGCAATATAGGCTACGCAAGACTCCTCGCTATTCCTTTTCACGTGAAATCCTAGAAAAAGCTATAGGACATTTATTTGTATACTTATTTTTGTTTAATGTTAGGCATTTGTGTTTTGAAGCAGGCTTGCTCTGGTTAATTGCTGAATGTAAAATACGCCAAATTAACATTCGGGGGAAAGTTAAATAGTGTGAGTGTTGGTGTGATCACTTTGGCCAGTGATAACATTGCTGCACTGATGCGTTGCAAAAAGTTAACGGACAGATGAGCACAGAGGAAAAGAAGATCCAAACGAATTGACAACTTACAAACCACTTCAGCAACGAGGCATGATGTAAAAGATACCCGGGATAAACAGCGATTATTGTTGAATTGTTAGATATAAATATGAGTTTATTATTTTTCATTAGACATACATGTACATTGAAGTAGTCCCACCCTGAAGCAGTGAATGGTCTGTGTTACCACCTTATTAATAGGTCTGCAGTAGGATGCGTTGATCAGTTGACTGACAGGTGTACAGTAAAACGATAAACGGTCTGCTGTTGTGGAGCCCCCACCAACGTTTAGGTTATAGTTATGTATATTCTATCATTAAAGTTATCAAAAACTTGGTGTGGATGGCCCTTTACTCAACTAGCTACTACTCTAGCTAGCGTTGTCTAAGTAACGTAGCTAGCTAGCTACAGTAACTAACGTTAATTAACGCTAGCTGGCTTTTAGCTAGATGCTGCGCGTTGTTGCTTACATTACAGCTAACGTTAGTTAACTAATGTTTAACTATGTAAAGTTCCCACCAGTGCAATCGCTAATTAGCTAACGTTATAAGTTCAATCAGGTGAATAATACAATTCAAAGTGGTAGCTACTAAGCTAGCTAGCTAGCCAGCCGCTGCTGCTAGCTAGATACTTTTACCTCATTCAATGTTGTTAACATAGCTTGCTAAGCTAGCTGAGTCACTGTCGGGCCCGGTCTTGTCACTAAAAGTTGTCACTAAATGAGACAATTCAGTAAAAAACGGGTGAACAATAGTAACGTATGGAAATATAATGAATTTACCCTCGGCTGGGAATTCTTCAAACTCATCGTCCTCCTCTAATAATCCCAAATCCACAGTCTGTTTCTTGTCTGACATGTTTGCTATCTTTTCGTTGCACGTCGCTGTGAAGATTTCCAGTGAGGGTAGTTATGGGATAGTGGTGGTAGTGCGCATTGGCAGAGAGTGTTCCGCAAACACAATGAAGCCGTCCACATCACCTACGCTCCACTGACTGAAGCCAGGGTCTTCTTCTTCTTTGACTGAAGCCAGGGTCAGTGCTATCCGGAATCCTTGGGACGTTCCTATCCTTAAACCTTACCCTAACCCTTACCTTACCCTAACCATTTTACATTTAAACTTCAATGGAGTAGGGACCTCCCAAGGATTCCGGATTCGGACCTTGAAGCCAGCCAGGTATGTTGATGTTGGAATGTTTTTTGTATTCGTAAAAAATAAAAATAATTTAAAAACATTTAAAAACATTAATAATATATATATATATGTTATAATAGGCTACAACTACATTTAAAATCTTCCATAATAAATCTCTTCATTTATGTCAACACATAATCACACTCAAATCCTTCCTACTTAAAACACAAAACCCTGCACAGTCCCTCGGTCCCACAAAACATACAGAGAAATCACCCAAATCTAAGTCAAGATTTTTCATTGAGGAACAAATGTGCATTATGATCCTTGTGGCCTGTTTAAATAATGAACCAGCAGCCACAGCTTAGTATGTCGTTTAGATGAGAGCACATCTACCACAAAACCACATGCACCACAATGAAAATTGCCCCTGCAGCTGTCACTATGCTGACAGAGGGTGAACCTCAACATAGGCTCTGCTTACTTGTTCTATTTTCACATTATTTTGTAATCATCCTAAACCCTTAAACATGATGACAATGCCACAACATTAGAGGGGAGTAGAGGGAGGGAGAACAGAACAAGGAAAAGAAAAAGCCAATACTGTACTACACAACAAATTGGAGGAAATACCTTCATTATGTTAAATCTGATGTGAGAATTCTTAACGTTTGATGTGAGAATAGTGTATAGGAATTGGGGAACAACAATCAAAACTTGGTATAGAATAGCTCAGATAATACAGTAGGATGATCACTCCTCTGAACCCAGCTAGGCTATAGAAGCCTGGGGAGATTGTGTACTAGTGTTTGCGGAAGCATACCTGAGACTGCAGTTACATTGTGGCGCCTGGAGTCTCCCAGATATTGGACTGAGGGAGGGAACGAGAGGGAGGGCGGGATGGGGGAATAAAGGGTAAGACAGCAGGGCTGCCTGGCCAGAGTCAGACCGACTCCCAGACTTTCTTCTCTCTGTGTCGCATCTCTGAGAATGCATGCCTTTCATACACCCCTTCAGGACAGGCTGGCTGGGCCACCAAGTCCTCACCTCACAGACCCTGCCTGCCCAGCCAGTCTGGCATTCTGTCTCTGTCGCTGCCTGGACCTTTATCACGGCCCAGATCACACTATGGTCCTGAGGGTGTGCATAGAGAGAAAGAGTAGCTAGGGAGATTGGAGGGGGGTACCTAGTCTGAACCATCATCGCCTAGTCTACCCCCCCCCCCACCACCACCTGACTGACCCCCAGCTCCCACCTGACTGATCCCCTTCAGATTAGGGACAGACTAGACCTCTTCTTCCCTGCCAGGGAAAGTGACAACACACAGGAACATGAAGCTGTCTAGTCAACCTGTCCCGGGGCCCTTTGTCTGACCATCAATCCATCCCCTCCAGTCATTCAGACATTGTACTACTTGCCAGAAATGCTTCTCTTCCTAAAGAATAGACCAACTCAAAGATGAACAGGAATAAGAAGATGACAGCCTGGCAGGGAACTTCTGCCTTTCTTGTTGCTGCCTCATCTGCATATTTAATAATTTATCTTCTTTTTTTAATCTTGCTCTTTTGTGTGGATAAAATAACAGTTTAGTTGCAATAATTATTCAGTTTAATGTAATCTTTTGTTTTGTTTAGACATTCTAAGAAAATTGTGGTAGCCTAAATGTGTCAAATAAGCAATAGAATATGCCCTGTGACATAGTAAGTGATCAGCGCGGATTAGCTGTATTTAACTATCCAGTTAATACAATCAGTCCCAGATTTGTCTTTGGAAATCTGTGGGACTGATGTGCTTCCAGGATATGTCTGTCAAGATTCGGTATTAAACTTAATCCCATCCAGTCACTAAGTCTGGGTCATTGTGTTTTGTATGGCGACTCTCTATCTGTTAATAAAAACAGTTAAAGACAGTTCTTTTCAAAGGAAAATAGGTGATCAAATAAAGACAACAAATATACATTTGAATACATGTATGCTAGAGAGGTAAACATAAATGTTTTCTTTTGTCTGTTTTATTATTTTATAATTTTTTGACTTATTCATTCAAGAGTCTGTCATGAAGATTTTAAGTTTCAGATTTTCTCCCCCTGTCTGTCTTGAAAACGCCTGTCATCTGGGGCTTGAGGTACAGTTTGCCAAGAGGCTAATGGTCCCTTTATGACAATACAACCTGATGTCTGTCCCAGCCAGCCCCCAGGTAATCCTGTCCTCCTCGGCGGCTTAGCCATGCTCAGGCTTAAGTTGCATATTTTGTTTTTATCAAGACGTCACTGATAAATGCTATCAGCGAGGTAGAAATTAAATATGGGGGTCTATCTCGATTTCCTAAAAACGGACAGACGGACAGGACCCCCTAAAAACGGACAGGACCCCCGGTTCCTCGTTTCAGATTTGTAAACACTGTGCAGGGGAACAATGACACCTCTATTACAGGGGGCTCCCTATCCCACTGTGCAGTTTACAATTTAAACCTTGTACAGTTGACAATTAAAACCTGTACAGTTTACAATTCACATATTGTACAGTTTACAAGTTTAACCCTGTACAGTTTACAATTCACATGTTGTACAGTTTACAATTCAAACCTTGTAAAGTTCACAATTTTAACATTGTAACATTTACAATTCACATATTGTACAATTTGCGATTTAAACCTTGTACATTTTACAATTTGAACCTTGTACAGTTTACAATTTACATCTTGTACAGTTTACAATTTAAACCTTTAAACCATGTATCATATTGATAACAAAAATTTGAAATAAATGGGATGTTAATGATAGCACGTGCATACTCAGGACTTTCTCAACATTCATACAACTACACTTGTGGACGTCAAATTTTTTTATCGAACATGAGATTAATATTTACATATATTTCGTATCTACTTTTGAAATAACAATTGTTTCTCATTACATAATAATTTTTGTAACTTTTTCGTCAATTAAATTACCATGATATGGGTGTCTTCAACATATTACAAAATACCATTTAAACCAGTGATGCATGACTCATTACCCTGAATCAAATTTGAGCAAATCTTTACCAATAGCCTGTAATGTCACATTGACTTTACATCCATGCTGCTATGCTATGATCCCGGACAAATCTGCTTAGCTCTGCAGTATGTGAAAAGCACTTGGACCCTCTTACCATCTTACCAGAGGTGATGTCCCCTTCTGTGAGCAGCGCTCTCAGTGAGAGTACCCATTAAGCAACATGAGTCATTCCCTGTGTGTGGGTACATGGTTAATGTCTATGCAAATATGAATGTTTAATTTGAAATGCATTGGATCCTATGATTCTTTATAGTTCATTAGTTTTTAAATGTACTGTACGTCAACCACATTTCTGGTTCCATTTTTAAACTACTCCTCTCTACAGAGTGGTCAACCAAAAATAATTGCAAAACGATACACATTTTCTCTCCCTTTACTCAGTGAGACAGCATTGATCCAGGCCTGAAGTGCATCTATTGTAGGATAATGTGTCCCATGATCACCAGTACAATGGTGGTCTGTGTGGTGACGTGTCACATATCTGTGTTGATATCCTGGCTACCTGGAACAACCATTAATTCTATGGTTTTAGTTCTCACGTCATGTCCCAATAGAATAGACTATACCTCTCACTCTCTTTCGCTCTCTCTCCCTCCCATTGGGCCCTAGTATGCCCTGGTATGACAGCGTAAAGTGGTCGTCCCTCTGCACAGGGGCCCAGTGAGGGGGTGACGAGCTGCTTTGCTCTAATACCTGATCCTAACCCACTCCTCCTCATCTGTCATCGCAGGGGGAAAAAGAGGAAGAATTACACATGCTTCAGGTGACGGTGACGGCTCTTTTTTCTACATACCATGTATGCATCCCAAAAAGCACCCTATTTCCTATATAGAGATGTAGGATCTTAATTTGACCAGTTTCTGCCAGGAGGAAAATAATCCTGCAGCAACAGGGAACGTGAAATGTGTGGATTATAATTAATGCGCATTTTTAGTTAGGGCAAATCAATTCAGACATTTAACGTGGAAATTACAACAGGGTGATCAAATTAAGATCCGATATCTGTAGTGCAATACTAGGACACACAGAGTAATGAACTATATGAAAAAGTTTGCCATTTGGCACGCATCGCTTGTCTTTTAGCTACGTTGACTTCCCATCATCAGCGTGAAAGCAGTCACACACCAAGCTGTGCATCACGTAGCCCTACTGTGTGATGTCATTTAAACCATCCATTCTTCAACCATCCACTTTAATATGATGTCATGTTAAATACAAACATCTCAGACATTTCAAGCATATAGTATTATCTCGCTGTAACGATTTTCGTCGTCGGATGAAGAGTAGTCGGACCAAAGCGCAGCGTGGTAAGTGTTCATGTTATTTTTATTAAAACAGAACACTAAACAAAATAACAAATAGAGTGAGAAACGAAAACGAAACAGTCCTGAAAGGTGCAGCAACACAAAACAGAAAACAACTACCCACAAAACACAGGTGGGAAAAGGCTACCTAAGTATGGTTCTCAATCAGAGACAACGATAGACAGCTGCCTCTGATTGAGAACCACACCCGGCCAAACACACAGAAAAGAAAACATAGAACACAAAACATAGAATGCCCCCCCCCCCAAAGGTGCGGACTCCGGCCGCAAAACCTAAACCTATAGGGGAGGGTCTGGGTGGGCATCTATCTGCGGTGGCGGCTCTGGTGCGGGACGGCTCTGGTGCGGGGACCCTCGCCGCCGACCCCGGACTGGGGACCCTCGCAGCGGGCCCCAGACAGGAGGGCGACTTTGGCAGCTCCGGACAGGAGGGCGACTCTGGCAGCTCCGGACAGGAGGGAGACTCTGGCAGCTCCGGACAGGAGGGAGACTCTGGCAGCTCCGGACAGGAGGGAGACTCTGGCAGCTCCGGACAGGAGGGAGACTCTGGAGGCTCCGGACTGGAGGGCGTCGCTGGAGGGTCCGGACTGGAGGAAGACTCTGGAGGGAGGAGACGCAGAGACAGCCTGGTGCGTGGGGCTGCCACAGGGCCCACCAGGCTGGGGAGACCTACAGGAGGCCTGGTGCTTAGAGGAGGCACCGGATGAACCGGGCTGTGGGGGAGCACTGGAGCTCTGGTGCGCAGCCTTGGCACCACTCCTCCAGGCTGAATGCCCACTTTAGCCCGGCCCCTCCAGAGTGCAGGCACAGGTCGAACTGGGCTGTGGGGGAGCACTGGAGATCTGGTGCTTACCACTCGCACCTCTCCATTAGGCTCAATGCCCACTTTAGCCCGGCACGGGCGGAGCGCAGGCATAGGACGATCTGAACCCTCCCAGCGCTCCGGAGACACAGTACGGAGAGCCGGCGCAGGATACCCTGGACCGAAACGGCGCACCGGAGACCAAACGCGCCGAGCTGGCACAATCCGCCCTGGCTGGATTCCCACTCTCGCATGGCACTTGCGGGGGGCTGGCATATAGCGCTCTGGGCTATGAGCGCGCACTGGAGACACCGTGCGCTTTACCGGATAACACGGTGCCTGACCAGTACCACGCTGCTTCCGGTAAGCACGGGGAATTGGCTCAGGTCTATCGCCTGACTCCGCCAATCTCCCCGTGTGCCTCCCCCCCCCAAAAAATTGGGGGCTGCCTCTCGTGCCTGCTGCGCTGCCTTGCCTCAAATCGCCGCCTCTCAGCTTTAGCTGCCTCCAGCTCTTTTTTCGGGCGGCGATATTCCCCAGCCTGTCTCCAGGGTCCCTTACCGTCCAATATCTCCTCCCATGTCTAGGAGTCCTGAACCCTCTGCTCCTCCATACCACGCTGCTTGGTCCGTTGGTGGTGGGTAGTTCTGTAACGATTTTCGTCGTCGGATGAAGAGTAGTCAGAACAAAGCGCAGCGTGGTAAGTGTTCATGTTATTTTTAGTAAAACAGAACACTAAACAAAATAACAAAGAGACTGAAACGAAAACGAAACAGTCCTGTAAGGTGCAGCAACACAAAACAGAAAACAACTACCCACAAAACACAGGTGGGAAAAGGCTACCTAAGTATGATTCTCAATCAGAGACAACGATAGACAGCTGCCTCTGATTGAGAACCACACCCGGCCAAACACACAGAAAAGAAAACATAGAACACAAAACATAGAATGCCCACCCCAACTCACGCCCTGACCAACAAAATAGAGACATAAAAAGGATCTCTAGGGCGTGACACTCGCTCGATTGTAGCCATGGTGTGAATTGTGCAAATTTTTTTACTGTATCTTTTATGAATCAAGCATCAAATGTATCAATACAACTCTCTGGGTTGTTATTTTAATCTAATCAATAACTCTATTGTTAATTTTATTCAGGTGGTTTTACATCATTATGGAATTCCGACATGTAATCCCCAACATGTGGCTTTCCGATTCGTCCCTAACCAAGGAAGTGGCCTCCTGATTGGTCTGATTGATAAATGAAGCTCTCCTTGTGTTCGTGGGGGTCTGTAGCAGCGCTGAGGGCCTCTGTAGGGTCTGGACTATGTCCAGGAAACCTCTAACAGCTACTTATTAAGTAATTAGTCCCACAAGGCGGCGAGACGGCCGAGGGTGCAGGGACTGATGGTGGTCACCTGGGTTCGGAGTTGCCCCAGTGTCCAGATCCCATTGGTCACATTTTAGTCTTGTTTCTCCTCCTCTCCTATCCGCTCCTCTCCTTTCCTCTCCTTTCTCTTCTCTACAGAGGTCAGTGCTCCTGTGTTTTCACAGCTTGGCTGGGTTATTTACAGAGTTGTAATTATTAGTATTTTATCAAAACCAACAACCGCCATCCCCCACACCTCTCCATGCCACCAATGTGTCTTTGTCCCTGACCCTCTAGAGCGATGGTCGGCAGGGGGGGAACTCAGTCCGGCTTTAAACTTACTCTTGAAAGTTGTAATAGTAGAATGCACAAGGTGCATTTTCTATTATGCAATCAGAAATGTCCAGATCAACTAGTGTTTTTTATTTATAAAAAAAAAAAATGCAAATAGATGTTGTCATTTTTTGTCACTCAAATATCACATGAATACACATGTTGTAAATTTTGTATCAAGACCGCCCAAATGTGCCTAATGGTTTATTCATACATTTTCAAGTTCCTAACTGTGCACTCTCCTCAAACAATAGCATGGCATTATTTCACTATAATAGCTACTGTAAATTGATTGGACAGTGCAGTTAGATTAACAAGAATTTAAGCTTTCTGCCAATGTCAGATATGTCTATGTCCTGGGAAATGTTCTTGTTACTTACAACCTCAGGCTAATCACATTAGCCTACGCTAGCTCAACCGTCCCGCGTGGGACCCACCGATCCTGTAGAGGTTTTAAAGGCGGTCTGCAGGAATCGAATGAACACAAGTAGTCAGTTTCCTCTATGTTTGTATGTTGTAAAGTTTACCATATAAAATTTGGATTCACCTCACAAGTTATTTGCGCTGAGGTGGTTAATTATAAAAAGGAGAGGAAGTATGCAAGAGTAGACATGCACGGAAGGGGCTTCCCCCAGCGCAGCAAAGTCATTACTGTTCAATAATTGTTTCTTCTCCTTCATTGAGTTTTTGAACCGGGATGCACCATGTGTGTTTACAATCAATTTCAGAATTCTCAAGCAGACAAATAGAGTCCTTTTTGCATAAACTACCTCAATTAAGAAAGTGGGGCGAATTGAATGAGCTTTCAGATTGATTTTCTGACCTGCAACGTAGGCCTTCAGCTTTAAATGTGACTTTATAACGGTGAGAATGATGGTTCGCTCTCACACTGCAACCCAGGGAGGGTGGAAAATGTTAAGATGTGTATGATTTATCGTGTTGGCCAGATTGTGTGCACAGCCATTAGTAACACTGAACAAACCCGTCCACTGCTACAGAGCCCACTACAGCCCACATAGATCTAAACTGTGGACACAGCTCTGTCTGGGTTCTCAAATTGATCACAAAAGAGGAGTACCAAGCCCCACTTATGTGTTTGGAAGTCCAGGGCAAGAAACCAAGAATAATTTTCGAGAGTATGGCCAAAGGCAAAGCTTAAATGGCTCGGCCAATGACAAGCGTTTAGGCAGGCCTGAGCACTCTGTGTAGACTGCAGATGAAACACTAGGAGGTGAAAGGGAAAGGGGTGATTTGCCATTAAGATTTTTCAAAGAAAGAAGAATGCCAAGGGTCCATTTTGTGCTTGTTATAATTATACTCCCCCCTCTCCCACCAGCACCCCTTGTTCTTTCATTGAATGCTTGCAAATACACAATAGGGTTAAGCTCTGGAAGATAGACATTCAAAGTGTTTGTGTATTTTATGGAAAGTAGATTGAATAGGGCAAAATCTGATTTAGAAAATAAGATATCAATCATATTCTCCAAAACGAGCACATTCTATTTTGTGCATTTTATTATATTATTATACCTTAATAGGCCTATGAAATGCTTGATTGTGTTAATTGATTCAGCTGAGCAGAATGCAGGGCGGCAGGTAGCCTAGTGGTGACAGCGTTGGGCCAGTAACCAAAAGGTTGCAGGATTGAATCCCCGAGCTGACAAGGTAAAAATCTGTCGTTCTGCCCCTGAGCAAGGCAGTTACCCCACTGCTCCCCGCGCCCAAGACGTAGATGTCGATTAAGGTAGCTCCCCGCACCTCTCTGATTCAGAGGGGTTGGGTTAAATGTGGAAGATACATTTCAGTTGAAGGCAACTGACTAGGTATTTCCCTTTTCCATGTATTTATTTCTGTTATTGGGCTCATTATTTTCAGCCTAGCAGCTGCTTTTCTTTTCATAGAATATTGCTGTATTGCTGTATTCCTTCTGACAATTATTTATTTCTTGTTCTTTGTTTAATTTGTTTGTGTGTTTGACATTTTACTGCGTTGTTAGGAGCATTTCGCAGCACCTGCTATAACATCTGTTAAACTGTGTATGTGACCATATAACTTTGATTGTATTTTATTTATGGCTTTGAATTAAAGCTAGTTTTAGTTCATTAGTACAGTGAGAGTGGTGTGCCTTTTTTTGAATGGCTGCCAGTTAACAGTTCGTTTTGGCTTCTGAGGCTTTGTGAAACATGTTCTATTTAAGCAACAAGGCCCGAGGCGGTGTGATATATGGCCAATATACCACGGCTAAGGGCTGTTCTTAGGCACTTCGCAAGGCCCTAAAAATGGTCAAAGACTCCAGCCACCCTAGTCATAGACTGTTCACTCTGCTACCGCAGAGTGAGTCTAGGTCCAAAAGGCTTCTTAACAGCTTCTACACCCAATCCATAAGACTCCTGAACAGCTAATCAAAGGGATACCCAGACCCCTCTTTTTTGCTGCTGCTACTCTCTGTTTATTATCTATGCATAGTCACTTTAACTCTACTTGCATGTACATATTGCCTCAATTACCTCAACTAACCGGTGCCCCCGCACATTGACTCTGTACCGGTACCCCCTGTATATAGCCTCGCTATTGTTATTTTACTGCTGCTGTTTCATTATTTGTTACTTTTATTTTCTATTTTTTTACTTATCTATTTTTTACTTAACACTTTTTTTTCTTCTTAAAACTTCTTAAAGCAGTGTTGGTTAATTGCTTGTAAGTAAGCATTTCACTTTAAGGTTGAATTTGGCGCATGTGACAAATACAATTTGATTTGTATATTGGCCATATACCACAAACCCCCAAGGTGCCGTATTGCTGTTATAAACTGGTTACCAACATAATTAGAAGGGTAAAAATTATTGTTTTGTCATACCAGTGGTATACGGTCTGATATACAACGGCTTTCAGCCAATCAGCATTCAGGGCTCAAACCACCCAGTTTATAATAAATTGTTTATAATCCAAAATTTTACTTTTTGAATGTGATGTTGGAAAATTATTTACAGGCAAATAAAGTTGTGTGAGACCAAGTGGTCCAAGTTGTGTAAACTGTTCTGGAAAAGAGTAGTGGGGTTGCCGGGTGGTGTGCTAGTTGTGGCATACCCTCAAGTGTCCAAGCCCTTATCAAACACACACACACACACACACACACACACACACACACACACACACACACACAGGCAGTACGTCCACTTATTCCCTCATTGGCCTAATGATGGTGACCCTCTCTGTCTGCATGTCCCAGGCAGTTCTGCAGCTGGCTGTCTGGGGAGCTGGGACAGTGTCTGTTGGGGGCTTGGAGGAGATAGCGTGACCAGTCTGGTCCAACAGACACACTCCCAGCACTGTGCTGCACTTGTTTCCAAGGCAGAGCTGAAGGCAGAGGAAAAAGCACAGACTTTCGTTTGGGGTGTTTATACAAATACGTCCTTCTTTCTGCCCCCAGGTCAGGCTCCTCTCAGCCGGCTGTAGAGGGACGAAGAAGAAGGTCCTGTAGAACACCAAAGTTGCGTCCACATGTACATACTACCTCAATAAGCCTGACTAACAAGTGTCTGTATATGGCCTTGCTACTCTTTTTTCAAATGTCTTTTTACTGTTGTTTTATTTCTTTACTTACCTACACACACACACACATACCTTCTTTTTTCTCCGCACCATTGGTTAGAGCCTGTAAGTAAGCATTTCACTGTAAGGTCTACACCTGTTGTATTCGGCGCACGTGACAAATAAACTTTGATTTGATTTGATTTGAAATGGCACTCCATTCCCTATATAGTGCACTACTACCATATGGGCCCTGGTCAAAAGTAGTGCACTATATAGGGAAAAGGGTGCCATTTGGGACGTTCTCAGGCCATACATGAGGGTCAAGGAGGAAATTGATGACACATCCCTCCATTGCATCAGACGTTCTGACATTGATGGGCTTTGTGGGGTTTGTTAGCTTCAGTTCCTCTCCTTGCAGTTCTGTCAGCTGCACTGTGCAGTGATATTGCATTGTGCAGTGATATTGCATTGTGCAGTGATTTTGCATTGTGCAGTGATATTGCATTGTGCAGTGATATTGCACTGTGCAGTAATATTGCATTGTGCAGTGATATTGCATTGTGCAGTGATATTGCATTGTGCAGTGATATTGCACTGTGCAGTGATATTGCATTGTGCAGTGATATTGCACTGTGCAGTGATATTGCATTGTGCAGTGATATTGCACTGTGCAGTGATATTACATTGTGCAGTGATATTGAAAAGGTAGTTCTGGGTGAATGCACTTTCTAAGCTTGCAGTAACAGTCATGAAAACAAAATACTTCACGTTTGTGTGCTAGACAGAATTGGTGACATGACATTTAGTAGATACAGCTAATGCTCTTGTGTTGTCAGTTTATGACAGACTTACCTCTTTATTGACCGTGTCCATTGTTTTTATTGACATATTAACTCCATTCTACTCTAGAATTAGAGTGTATGTGGTCCAAAAGTAGAAATAGGCTAACTTTTTTTCCTGGAGCATACAGAAACTCAAATATTTCTGTTGTTTATGAGAGCGTGGTAACCGTCTTAGACAACGTTTTTATAGAGCTATGACTCATAGTTTCTCTGTTTCTCTGTGTTTATTTGTTTGTTCATTTGTAGGCAACATTTGCATTTTTTGGTATAATATCCTACAACAGCAAACAAAAAAAGGAAAAGGGAACTATTATCAATGTCCTGGACACAAGCACACAGTCAGCAAAAGCGCAGAGAGGCCACCGGGGAAGAAAAAGAGAGTAGCACCTCTTTCTCTCAGCTTAGACAGAGAGCCCCAAGAGAAAGCAGCAGTCTATATTTTGTTAAGTGTGTCCATACAATCATCTCCTTCCGTAGGGACAGTACTACGAACATTACTGGGGTAGTAGAGGGGTTAGGTGGAAGGGAAATGGGTAGTAGTGAGGGGGTGAGACAGAGGGTAAAGGGGTGGGAGAGGGGAAAGGGGTGAGACAGAGGGGAAAGGGGTGAGACAGAGGGGAAAGGGGTGAGACAGAGGGGAAAGGGGTGAGAGAGGGGAAAGGGGTGAGAAAGGGGAAAGGGGTGAGACAGAGGGGAAAGGGGTAAGCATGCGAATCAGATGTGCCCCGGAAGACAAATAGGCCTTGCGGATAGACAGCAGAGGTTCAGCCAGCTGCTCGGCCCCTCTGCCTGGGTGATTGATGGTGTTGATGTTTTAAATCGGCCTGGAATACACTGAGTACAGGAATCATAATAGCAGGGCTGTAGATTGGCCCTGCAGATAGCAGGAAGAGGAGAGGGGAGGGGGTGACTGGAGAGGAGAGGGGGGCAGGGGGGGGGGGGCTGGGTATGATCCCTACTGTATGTTCCCATGCACACAGCAATCATGTCGGGCTGTAGTCAGTCAGTGCAGTGGTAGTGGTAGTTGGGGTCACATCAACTAACTGCTGTAACATCCTTCAACATAAATGCTCCCTTAGTCACCCTTCCTCAAAGATACATACACTACATGACCAAAAGCTCGTCTAACATCTCATTCCAAAATCATACGATATAAATGGAGTTACCCCCCCTTTGCTGCTATAACAGCCTTCGCTCTTCTGGGAAGACTTTCCACTAGATGTTGGAACATCCACTAGATGTTGGACTTACTTACATTCACCCACAAGAGCATTAGTGAGGTCGGGCACTGATGTTGGGCGATTAGACCTGGCTCGCAGTCAACGTTCCAATTCATCCCAAAGGTGTTCGATGGGGTTAAGAGGTTTTTAAGGTCAAGTTCTTCCACACCGATCTTGACAAATCATTTCTGCATGGACCTCGCTTTGTGTACGAGGCATTGTCATGCTGAAACAGGAAAGGGCCTTCCCCAAACTGTTGCCACAAAGTTGGAAGTACAGAATCGTCTAGAATGTCATTGTATAGGCCTCCCGAGTGTGCCACTAGAGATGCTGGTTCGAGTCCAGGCTCTGTCGCAGCCGGCCGCAACTGGGCGACCCATGGGGCGGCGCACAATTGGCCCAGCGTCGTCCGGGTTAATGGAGGGTTTGGCCAGCAGGGATGTCCTTGTCACATCGCGCTACAGCGACTACTGCGGCGGGCCGGGCGCATGCACGCTGACACAGTCGCCAGGTGTACTGTGTTTCCTCTGACACATTGGTGTGGCTGATTAAGCGGGCATTGTATCAAGAAGCAGTGAGGCTTGGTTGGGTTGTGTTTTGGAGGACGCACGGCTCTTGACCTTCGCCTCTCCCGAGTCCGTATGGGAGTGGCAGCGATGAGACAAGACTATAACTACCAACTACCATGAAATTGGAGAGAAAAAAGGGTAAAAAAAATATAAAAAATGAAGAATGTCATGGTATGCTGTAGAGTTAAGATTATAGGCCTCCTCCTTCACTGGAACTAAGGGGTCTAGCCCAAACCATGAAAAACAGCCCTGGACCATTATTCTTCCTCCACCAAACTTTGCAGTTGGCATTATGCACTGGAGCAGGTAGCTTTCTCCTGGCATCCACCAAACCCACATTCGTCCGTCGGATTGCCAGATGATGAGGCCCGATTTGTCACTGACGCGTTTCCACCGCTCCAGAGTCCAATGGCAGCAAGTTTTACACCACTCCAGCTGATGCTTGGCATTGTGCATGGTACTCTTAGCCTTGTGTGTGGCTGCTCGGCCATGGAATCCCATTTCATGAAGCTCCCGACGAACAGTTCAGGTGCTGACATTGCTTCCAGAGGCAGTTTGGAACTCGGTAGTGAGTGTTGCAACCGAAGACAGATGATTTTTACGCGGAACATGCTTCAGCACTCGGCGGTCCCGTTCTGTGAGCTTGTGTGGCCTACCACTTAGTGGCTGAGCCGTTGTTGCTCTTAGAAGTTTCCACTTCATAATAACAGCACTTACAGTTGACCTGGGCAGCTCTACCAGGGCAGAAATTTGACGAACTGACTTGTTGGAAAGGTGACATTCTATGACGATGCCACGTTAAAAGTCACTGAGCTCTTCAGTAAGGCCATTCCACTGCCAATGTTTGTCTATGGAGATTACATGGCTGTGTGCTCGATTTTATACACCTGTCAGCAACGGTGTGGCTGAAATAGCCGAATGCAGTCATACTTTTGTATATATAGTGTAATATTTATAAATTTCTTAATTCCATTCTTTTATTTTTCGATTTGTGTGTATTGTTGTCAAGTGTTAGATACTACTGCACTATTGGAGCTAGGAACACAAGCATTTCACTGCACCAACAATAACTTCTGCTAAATATGTGTATGTGACCAATAACATTTGATTTGATTTGATTTGGAACTCATCACTTAGAGAAGAATGCCAGCGGTCAAGACGCCATCATTAGAGTTAAACTGAGGTCAGAGCCAATGCTCTTTTGTCCGGCAGCGTCTGACCAGCGACCATTACATCTGGAGGGGAAGAAAGCAAAAAGCCTAATTGTAACAGGGACCCCCTTTATCATAGTAACAGGCTGTATGAACAAACACGCTGTACCTTTGATCAGAGAGGGGCAGTCTGGGATTGCGGGGGTGTTGTGATGTGGCGGGCGGGCGGCGCTCTGATCTCAACACACGCAAAGGGGGAACTGGAGTGTATTGCGTTGGAGATTGATCCATAAGATCACAATGATTTCTGACTCTGTGATCTGTAGTACAAATGTAAGAGAACTGTGGTCGTTTTGTACATTGGCAAGGGAACTGTAGGATATCTCTTTCTGGAATTAAGATATGATCTCCTATACTTTAAGATGAAAATATTTTGTATAATTGAATGTACTGATTCAATACGTGTGTATTTGTGGTGTCTGTTGAAAATGTTATATTGCTCCCGCTTGGTTGCAGGGCCTATAGTATTAAATTGATGTTATACTGTACTTAACTGAAGCCCCCCTAAATGAATCCTTGTGTTCTAATGTACAAGCATTTCAAAGGCTTTCAACACTGTTGAAGAGACCATAAAGAGTTTGCAATGATTTAACTTTGTGTTGACCTCTCTCTGCAAAACGGTTTACACTCCACCATTATGTGGATATCTGCAATACGGGATAATGAGCATTTTAAAAAGTGGCTGCTAGTAACACCACACATTGTACATTGTGTTCCAAATGGTACCCTATTCCCTATATAGTGCACTACATTTGACCAAGCCCTATGGGCCCCGGTCAAAAGTAGTGCACTACATAAGGGATAGAGTGCCATTTGGTATGCACACCACACACTACACGGATCACTGTGTTCCAAGAGGTTAGCCCTCCATGTAATTAAATCAAATAAAACTGATTGTGGACACTAAACTAAAATAGAAAAAGAATACAGCACTTTAATAATCATCTCTATAGTTTTTATCAATGTGCTTGATATTATGATATTAAAGGGCAGTGGGGATTGAGGCATTCACAGGCCTTTTAAACAAGCTTTAAAAAACTTTTTCCCAGTCATGTCATCATATCTAATGTATGAATATTTTATGGAAAAACAACTCAGTATAAACAACTATGCCATAAAAAAGCAGATTACTGTTTCTCAAGCACGATCACAGGCTATTTGACACGGTGTAGTGTAACAATCCTCCATCTCAAAACCAAGTTAAGTCTATGAATGGCCTTTTTTTACACATTTACAAGTTGTCCTACTAATGCCCTTTTTGTCACTTGTAAAAGGCCAGTGTACACTGAGAAGCCAGTGGCTGTATAGAGATAATCGCTCTACAGCCTCGTCTGTCTGTCTGTCTGGGCGGTTGATGTGCTGATGTCTCCTACGCCCCAGGCTTCTGAGATTGGGTCTATGAAACGTTCCCATTGTTTACGACCTCCCAAGCCCCCTCCATGGCTCCACCCCCTGCCCAGAGACAGTGCTTCCCTCTGGGTGCAGGATCTCTCCATGGGCTTGTCTCAGAGTGATCTGTAGCTAACTCCCTCCCAGTGCGTGATCCACTCTGTGTTTTCTCTGGACATGTGTGCATGGGTGTAATTTTCACCCCATCTTCCTGAAGTTAGCTACCCCCTTAAACACTACACACACACACGCACACAGGCAGACACGAACAAACACACACACACAGACACATAAACACACAGACACGTAAACACACACACACACAGAATTTTTTACAATTATTTGTATCATTCTTCAGCCTGGTTTTCTTTGCACAAATTAGAGGCAGAGCAGGCCTTATAGCTGGAGACCGAGTTTCAGCCTCCCAGATCTGGGATATTATATTTGCTCCCTTGTTCCCCGTACAGCGGACTGACCTGTTGCTGCTGACCAAGATGACCAAAGGCAACGCGGCCTTCCTAATATCCTGATGTCTAACCACTGAAAAAGAAACTTTGGGAACTTAGAAGAAAGGCTTCAATCGCAGAAGGACATCAGGGAATGCTGTCTTTGTTTTTACAGAGATGGCATACGGATGAAATACTCGACTCTGCTATTCAACCAGACGGATTTTCCATTTTCCGTATGGATCGAACGGCGGCATCTGGTATGAGTAGGGGGAGGCATATGCTTCCTCATCAACAATTCCTGATGTACAGAAGTTGAAACATCTCGAGCGCCTGTTCACCCGACCTGGAGTTCCTGATGCTAAAATGCCGACTCCACTATATGCCGAGGGAATTCACGTGTGTTATTATCACAACTGTGTACATAGCAAACATCAAGGCAGCACTCAGCGAACTGTACAAGAACATTAGCCAGCAAGAATCCTCTCAACTGGAAGCAGTGTTGATTGTCACGGGTGATTTTAACCAAGCACGTTTAACACACATTTTCCCAAAATATCCTCACCATCTATTTTTCCCCATGAGAGGAAACAACGTGCTGGACCATGTATATACAGACATCCGGGACGCGTACACAGTCATCCCCGCCCCCGCTTCAGCCAATCAGATCACGTCTCTCTGTTCCTACCCCCCCCCCCCCCCTTCCCGCCTACAAGCAGCAACTCAAGAGGGAGCAACCAACACAGAGAATAGTGAGGTGCTGGACAGAGGAGGCAGACTCAATGCTGCAGGATTGTTTTGAGAATACTGATTGGAATATGTTCAAAGATCCATCCACCCAGGACTCATCCATCAACATTGATGAATATACATTGTCAGTCACATACTTCATTAGGAAATGTGTTGGCGATGTTGTACCCACAATAATGCCTTACCAAGCAAAAAGTCAGTAACTGCTTATTTGGTCGAAAATGAGTTAATGTCATTTTTGCTACGTTAAATACATGCTTAATCATGTGGACAAGTATCCTGCCTCTATTGTATTGTGTTTTGGAGAAAATGGGGGTCATGTTAGCAGTAACTGCATAAAGTTACTGTAAAACCAAGGTAAATAAAAGCCATTTTTCTCAGTTCCATGCTATGAGCAGTTACTGCCTTTTTGCTTGGTAGGGCAGAATAACAATCTGGATGTACCCCAACCAAAAACTTTAGATGAATGGAGATACCATGCTGAGAGGCCATACTGCAGCATTCAATGTCAGCAGAATGAACCCCGGTGCTTCGGTGGCACTCAACGCGTACAAGGCAAGCAGGTACGAGCTCCGCAAACCATTAGGGACACAAAAAGATAATTCAAACTTAAACTTGAATTGATGTTCGACAACTCAGACTCACGCCGCATGTGGCAAGGACTACAGACTATTACAGACTACAAAAGCAAATCCAGCTGTGCGGTGCCCAGCGATGCCTCCCTCCCAGACGAGCTTGACACATTCTATGCTCGCTTCCATACTGAGCCATCCAGGAAAACTCTCACTGCTGCGAACGACTGGGTGCTTTTGCTCTTCGAGGCTGACATGAAGAAAACTCTCAAAAGAGTAAATACTCACAACGCCGCCGGCCCAGATGGCATCCCTGACTGCGTCCTCAGAGTGTGTGCTGATCAGCTGGTGGGCGTCTTCTTGGACATCTTCAACATGTCCCTGTTACAGGCTGTAGTCCCCTCCTGCTTCAAGGAGACCACCATCATCCCAGTGCCCAAGAAAAAACAAGGTGACATGCCCAAATGACTATCGGCCCGTCGCACTCAGCCCAGTCATCAGGAAGTGCTTTGAGAGGCTGGTCATGGCCCACATCAAGGCCAACATGCCAGGCACACTGGACCCACTCCAATTGACCTACCGCTCCAACAGATCAACGGAAGATGCGATTTTCATTGCTATTCATACGGGCTGCAACACATCTGGACAAGAGGAGCACCTCTGTGAGAATGATGTTCATTGACTATAGTTCAGCATATAACACTATTGTTCTCCCCAAGCTCGACACCAAGGTCAGAGCTCTGGGTCTGGACACTAGCCTCTGCAACTGGATCCTGGACATCCTAACGGGCAGACCAAAGGCTGTGAGGATTGGCAACAACACCTCCTCGACACTGACTCTTAACACAGCGCCCCCCTAAGTGTGTGTTTCAGCCCTCTGTACTCCTGTTCATTATCAAGTTTGCTGACGACACCACGGTTGTAGGCCTGATAACCAACAATGACGAGTCAGCCTATAGGGAGGAGTTAAGTGAACTAGCATTGTTGTGCCAGGACAACAACTTCTGCCTCAACATCAGCAAAGCGAAGGAGTTGATTGTTGACTTTAGGAAGCAGAGGAGGGAACATGCCCCGATCCACATCAACGGGACTGCAGCATCTCAACATTCTAAGGCGGCTGAAGAAATTCCGTATGCCACTCCGGGTCCTCCAAATACTACCACTGCACCATCGATAGTGTCCTGACCGGCTGCATCACGGCCTGGTACAGGAATTGCTCCATCCACAACCTCAGGACCCTCCAGCGGGTGGTGAAAACGGCCCAGTACATCACTGGGACTGTGCTCCCAACCATCCAGGACATCTATTGAAAACGGTGCTTGAGGAAGCCCCTCAGCATCATCAAGGACCCCACACACCACATCCACGAGCTCTTCACTCCCTTATCGCCGGGCAGATGGTATCAGAGCATTAAGTCTATACCAACAGGCTCAGAGTCAGTTTCTACCTACAAGCCATCAGACTACTGAACACTTGAACTGGACTGACCACCTGCTCTGATTCTCTGCACCTTAACACACACATGCGACCTTGATTCACATGGTCAGTCTATGAATTGGAAAGAGCAGGTGTTCTTAATGTTATATATACTCAGTGTACACTCATCCACATACAAACACACATCACAACTGCTGCTACCAGACTTATTATAGTTGCTAAATACTGCACAATTTAAACACTTCCCTCCCACAATCCCCCCTTCCCCAAAACATGTAAATACTGGACTATAAATTGTGTCTTCCTGTATTATACTTATGCTAAAATCCTAAAATTAATTTACTTTATGTTCGTATTCTTATCTTTTATTATTTATTATTGTTGTTGAATTGTCGAGAAGGAACCTGCAAGTAAGCATTTCATTGGACAGTGTATACCATGTGTATCCCGTACATACGACTAATACAACTTGAAATTTAAACTAAAGAGACCTTACCACAACCCCATATGGTAGATACACGCACACACACAGACACATAGACACGCAGAAACACAGACAGACAGACAGACAGACAGACAGACAGACAGACAGACTCTCTTTCTCTATTGCTCTCCCTCCCTCTCTCCCTCTATCTCTCTCTTTCTCTCTTCTCTCTTTCTCTATTGCTCTCCCTCCCTCTCTCCATCTCTCTCTCTTTCTCTCTTCTCTCTTTCTCTATTGCTCTCTCTCTCTCTCTCTCTCTCTCTCTCTCTCTCTCTCTCTCTCTCTCTCTCTCTCTCTCTCTCTCTCTCTCTCTCTCTCTCTCTCTCTCTCTCTTTCTCCCTCTTTCTCTCTTCTCTCTTTCTCTATTGCTCTCCCTCTCCCTTGCCCCCTCTCCTTCTCCCTCTCTCTCTCTTTCTCTCTATTGCTCTCCCTCTTACCACCTTTCTCTCCCTCCTAACTACAGTATTCCAGATCATGTATATTTCTCCCTGGCAACGATGCCACACACAGCTCCACTTACTCTATTGTCCTTGGGAACAAAAACAACACATTGCCTTGTTCTCTCCTCCTCTTAATAAGCAGCTATAAGTTTGATAATTATACGTTGAGCCTTTTACATGGTTTTCTTTGGTTTTCATGGTTTTGTCAGAGAAACCATTGACTTGACTTGCTCTCTGGGATGGGCTGTGAGATTGACTGACAGCTAAAACCTCCCGGTTCAGGCTGTAAAAGTGAGAACAGCGCGGATCAATTCTCTCTGGTTGTTAGAAATGTGTCCCAGAATGCCACCAGCAATTACAGCTAGGGCATGAGGACCTCATACGTTGCTCCTAATCCATTCCATAACTTATTGGCATATGCAGCCGATTAACGGGCTCTGCAGAGAGAGCGCCACGGAGCCGCCCAGACTATGGGTTTCTCTGGTGGTGGAAGCGAATCTGTTTAGGATTAGAGAAATAACAGTGTGGCTGACACTGAAATGTCCAACATCCGTCTGTGCCAAGGAGGGAGGAAAAACCCCAAACGACCGTGTGCCAGAATCTGTTGACATTCTGCTCTGTTTTGGCTGAGTTGCAAGTCATCTCTTCTTCGTTTCTTGAGGACAAAGTTAAGGTGATGGGGTCAATTTCATTTAAATGATGTTAGTTTGATTAGGATGTTTTAATTGGAAAATATGAGTTTCAGATCAGATCCTGAATTGTCTGACATGATATGACTCTAACCCTGGTTGAAATCATTGTGTACTGTATTCATGATAGGATATTCTTCTCTCAGACTAGATCTCTTACAGATGCCATCTTGTGTACTAGTCATGGACCTAACCTTTACCATGTTTATTTTTAATGATTAAAACTACCTGCAGCCTTGCTTAGTGATGTCATGTCTAGTCTAGACCAACTGCAATGATTTTGTCAATTAGAGTTAGATTCTGGAACATTGTGAGGTCAAAGATATATTTGACAAGCTTTTGGAGTCTGGAAAGCAGTCAACTCTGTGGTAGGCCTGGAAATAGGACTGGATGGTGGATTTTGAATGTGTCTCTTCGATCATGGACTGGGATGTGGATGTGCAAATTACAAAGGTCCACGTTGTATGTACTGTATATACATCTATTCCAGAGAGAGAGAGAGAGAGAGAGAGAGAGAGAGAGAGAGAGAGAGAGAGAGAGAGAGAGAGAGAGAGAGAGAGAGAGAGAGAGAGAGAGAGAGAGAGAGAGAGAGAGAGAGAGAGAGAGAGAGAGAGAGGGAGAGAGAGAGAGTTTAAAGAAAAGAGCAGCGTTGTTACAGGTGTGTGGAGGAGTGTGATTGTGCCTGATTACATCCCCCTGTGCAGCCCCTCTGAGCTCCAGGTCCTCCATGCTAACTTATTGCCTGTTTCCTCACCCCTGCTGCCTGCTGGACCCAGTCGCTTGTGCTAATGGACCTGCTCAAACCTCCTCCTCCACCACCACCATAGACCTACCAGGCCTCTAGCACCAGCTGACAGATGACCCCTGTCAGAACAAAACACTACACATTATCCCCCCTCTTTAACTCCCTCTCTCTCTCTCTCTCTCATTCATGTTCATACTCTTTCTCTCTTTCTAAGTTCTACCCCCCTCTCTCTTTCTAACTCTCTTTTTCTCTCTCCCTCTTACTTTCTCTCCCTCCCCTCTCTCTTTCCCTCTTTACAGGTGGCTCTGTCCTGCGTTCCTCCACCACCCCAGGCCATGGCCTCTAAAGCACTCCTCTGGGACCCCACCAGAGACCAGAGACCAGAGAACCAGAGAACCAGAGAACCAGAAGACCAGAGAACCAGAGAACCAGAGGACCAGAGAACCAGAGAACCAGAGAACCAGAGAACCAGAGACCCAGAGACCCAGAGACCCAGAGAACCAGAGACCCAGAGACCCAGAGGACCAGAGACCCAGAGGACCAGAGACCAGAGAACCAGGCATGCATGGTGCTGCTCTCTTCATGTAAATACAGCTCACTTGAATTGAATATCTGAGAAAAAGCTGTGGCCCACTGTACAATTTTTTCCCCTCTCCGTCTTCTTTCATGGCAGTGTTATGTTTGGCTCTCCTCAGGACATATGTCATTGGGGAGTGCGTGCAGAGGCTGGATAATTAATGCTACCTCAAAGCAGGCATAAAAAAAGGGGGAGATATTTATTAGGTAGCACTTTAGCTGCTTGTCATGAGTGCATGTCAGGCCTGTAAAACAAAGTTTGAACGAGCACGTCAGAAAATATAGTAGTGTAACTACTGCTGTTGCTGTTGGTGCTCCAGCAGAGAAATCCCTCACTCACAAAGATGTCCTTGGTTTGCTCTGATTCATACATTTACTGTATGAATAAATTGTGACTAAAGGGTTTCTCCTTCTCCCATCTTTTTCCTAGCGAGGTATGTATTTGTTGTAATCAAGTGGACATAGTAGTGTTTGTCCCCTGGTGCCCACGCCTCCTCTAATAGGAAGGGGATGGGTTGCAACCCAAATTGCACTCTATTCTCTATATAGTGCACTACATTTGAGTCCTATAGACCTTGGTCAAAAGTAGTGCATTACATAGGGAATAGGGTGCTTTTTGGGACAAGCACATGGAGTGAGTTTGTATACACCAGAAGCGTCTGCTAATGCATGATCATTTATGAAGGCCGTTCTCTTGGTGGTTATGTAAGCAAAGGATTGTTTAATTTTCTGCTGGAAGCTAATAAATCCCAATCTCAGGTTGGTGTGAGTGACTGAGCGTGTGCATGAGGTACCTGTCATTGTGACTAAGATCAGCTCTCCCCTTCAGCCATTTGTCCCTTTTGCACATATTGGTCAAGGGTGTAAGCATTTTGAATTGTGTCGTATTACGCCGTACTCTGTGTCTCTCTGCAGCTCATTTTCAGAAGTAATCCCTTCCTCTTTTTTCTTTGTGCTCTTCCTCGCGTTACATCTGCCTCTTTTGTCTTTCTCTATTATCTCCTTTGTCTTCCATCCTAACTTCCTCTCCCTGTCCTCCCCTTCCCTCTCCACATGTTTGAATATTAATCATTCCTTCCTCTTGTATGTAATAAAATCCCCATATGTAGAGAAACGCTGGCTTCCACCTATCCAACCATATTGGATCAGTAATTCATTCAAGGGAAAAGAGGAAGAAAGGGTGCATGTTGTAAGTATTTCACCAAGGCCCTATTCCCGTTTCTCCTCCTCCCTGGCCTGGGTGAGAGTGTGGCTGGCTGGGCTGTGGCTAGGCTGTGGCTAGGGTGAAGGTGGTGCCAGTCGAGGGCACGTGATAAGCATTACTTCTGCGAGTTTGGTCCAGATGATTATAGTTTAGAGGTTTTTAATGCTCATTAACGGTTCTGGCTCCTTCAGAGTGACTACATGGTCGTTCTTTACTCCTGGCTGCTGCAGACCCCGTGGCAGAAGTCCCACTACATCGCTCTTAGAAACCACACATATGCGCATGTGTGCACGCAAACACACACACACACATACTCACACTTACATGCATGATGCACACCGGCATGCTTTCTCTCTCTCTCTCTCTCTCTCTCTCTCTCTCTCTCTCTCTCTCTCTCTCTCTCTCTCTCTCTCTCTCTCTCTCTCTCTCTCTCTCTCTCTCTCTCTCTCTCTCTCACACACACACACACACACACACACACACACACACACACACACACACACACACACACACACACACACACACACACACACACACACACACACACACACACACACACACACACACACACGTGGAGCCCTGCAACACCTACACAATTTCTACACAACTCACATACACAACATTTCATATGCAATAGGCCGTGTTTAATCAAAAAGGTACCCAGGTTTCAGAGATAGTTAAAACATAACATTATCCCTGCGAAGGGAGAGACTAGGCTTGAATTGGAATGCATTTGAGTATCTTTCCGGTTCACACTGTAAACGTTATTTATATTTCAAACCTGTATTCTCACAGCATAACCTGTAAACCTGATTAGATTTAGGGCTGCACTCATCTTGCTCATAACTATGTATTTGCACAATATAAAGGGAAAACAAGTCCTTGACTTGAGTTTTCTGAACACATCTCCAAAACAGAAGCATCCTTGACAACTGAATATTCCTCCTCCTATGTCTAACGTCTTCCAGACATGAAGAAGACCAACATAAAAGGGGATGCATTAGAATATACAGTGTATAGTGATTTATTGATGTGTTACTAATGGTTACCTGTCAGAATATGACAATTGATTTTACATCTAGTCTTCACACCCCTTTAAGACTTTATGTATTGGTCCCACTATAAACCAACAACAACTTAGTCTTTATGAAGCCTTAATAAACCCTTCAAAAGACCTTCATAGATGCTACACAAATCATTTATAAGCAAATGTCATACTACATAGAGGGTGGAAAAGTTCTTTCCTGGAAATGTCACAATGAGCTGTGTTATATGAATACATGAGTGTGTAGAATTTTGCTCCTGTGTGAGTGGCCATTGAGCGAGTGCCACAATTCCCAGATATTATCCAGACACTCTAAAGCCTCCATAAACCTAGACATAGAAAGCTGCTACTGGTATTTATATAAGACCACTTAAATAAACAACTTTTCACACGTTATGTACAATTTGTCACAGAGAGACTCAAAGTCATGAATTAACTCAATACTAAAGTCATGAATTAACTCAATACTAAAGTCATGAATTAACTCAATACTAAAGTCATGAATTAACTCAATATTAAGTCGTGAATTAACTCAATACTAAAGTCATGCATTAACTCAATACTAAAGTCATGAATTAACTCAATATTAAGTAATGAATTAACTCAATACTAAAGTCATGCATTAACTCAATACTAAAGTCATGAATTAACTCAATACTAAAGTCATGAATTAACTCAATACTAAAGTCATGAATTAACTCAATACTAAAGTCATGAATTAACTCAATACTAAAGTCATGAATTAACTCAATACTAAAGTCATGAATTAACTCAATACTAAAGTCATGAATTAACTAAATACTTAAGCTGTAAATGTGTTTCATTGCTATATAAGCCTACACATTATCACTATATTGGATGCCAATATACCAAGAAGGGTCATGGACACTATTAGAAAAAAAGGTGCTATCTAGAACCTAAAAGGGTCCTTGGCTGTCCCCATAGAAGAACCCTTTGAACAACCATTTTTGGTTCCAGTTAGAACCATTTTGGTTCCAGGTAGAAACCTTTCTGGTTCCAGTTAGAACCATTTTGGTTCCAGGTAGAAACTTTTCTGGTTCCAGGTAGAACCCTTTTGGTTGCAGGTAGAAACCTTTTGGGTTCCATGTAGAACCATTTTGGTTCTAGGTAGAAACCTTTCTGGTTCCAGGTAGAAACCTTTCTGGTTCCAGGTAGAACCCTTTTGGTTGCAGGTAGAAACCTTTTGGGTTCCATGTAGAACCATTTCCACAGGGGGTTCTACATGGAACCCAAAGGGGTTCTACCTGGAACCAAAAATGTTTCCACCTGAAACTAAAAAGGGTTCTCCTACGGGGAAAGATGAATAACCCATTTGGAACCATTTTTTCTAAGAGTGTGGTCTTTAGACAAACCATGGCACTTGTGTCCAAGTTACTGTGCATCCATTCCATTCAAATAGCATCTTCTACTTGAGTTTCAAGTTTATTTTAAGATACTATGACATAATTTGGTTTAATATTAGTAACATTGTTGTCATCAGCACAGTGCCGTGGCCTTCAAAGCACATAAAGCACATATTTTCCACACGGTGTTAATGAGTGTAAATGCGTAAATGTCATCATGGTAAAAGCAGCATGATTACTTACAGTATATACAAATGAGAAAAAGCTCTATTACGTTATTAAATGTATGGCTTTTCTTAGCTTTTTATGAGCCACAGTATAATGCAGCCCCAGCTCAATTTAAATCTCCACCCGGCTATATGTCCTAAAGCTCTCTTCATTTAGAATAAATAATTTGCTGCTGGCTGCTGCATACTTCACTGGAGACATTTGAGCGATTAAAAAAATATATATCTTAAAGGGCTCCGTCTGTGTTGGTCAATAATCCTAACAGAAATCCATAAAACAGAATTCCTCACAGTCTAAAATATGATTTATGACACTTCGCCCCTAAAGCCTCAGACCCTTCCCCTTTAAGTTGAATTAGCAAGAGCCGGTAGCTTGAAAGTTCTCTGCGCAGCAGAAATGGTAGCCTTGCGGCCTTGCGCTCCTTCTATTTGTTTTGAGTATCAAAAAGAGTGTTGTCGTTGATGCCAGACCCTGAGACATGGAGAAGAAGGGTTTGACCAAACCATAACATGGACCTGCCCACTAATCACAGGGTGCTAAACCAGTTCTTGATAGCTGCTGTATTTATGAACAGGCCGAATCAGCAGGGGACTTAGAAAATAGTCTGCTACCAACTAAGGCCGTCGTGCCTATTGTGCTTCCCTTGGTTAACACAAGGCTTCATGGTTTTCTCTTTGTTTCTTGGACTTGTTTTTGGAAGTTGCATCAAGATACTGTATGTCACTCTCATGGTCTGATGTTTCTCCTGACCATGTGATCAGACCAAGAAAGACTCTTGGCTTTAGTTATAGCCTTTAACTGGAGTTTTTCTTAGTCAGGTCAAGTGGCCAGGAAATTCCCAGACCCCGATTCATTCTCATTGGTCAGATTTCTACACTCTATTGTCTACCATGGGTGAATGGGTGTGCATTAAATTAAGTTTAGATATTTCAAATGTCTCTTGCATTAAATCCAGGTGAAACTGATACTGGTGCATTAACACAGAGCTTTCTCTCACAGCACTTAGCACTCTATTAGTCCACTTAGCCGCTCCAGGCCTGGAAACAACTGTTCAACATTCTTTTGGCTGGCTACTGTCTCTTTCTTTACACACGTTTTCAGTCCAGACTAGACCACTACCCAAGCAGCTCCTCCCATAGCAGCGCTCACCGCTCTGAGGTAAAGTTTCCTCTTGGTACAGATCTAGGATCAGCTTCCCCTCCCCCAATCCTAACCGATGACCTTATTGTCCCGTTCTGTCTGGACTCCAGTCAGGTGAGTGTGGAGTGGGATGAAGTTGCTCCAAGATCCTGATCTTGGGTCAGTTTTGCATTTCCTCCACAAATGGTTATGGGTAGGATCGGGGAAAATGCAAAACTGATCCAAGATCAGGGTCTAGGAGCAAGACAGAAGGGGACAATAAGGTTATCCAGAGAGAAAGAGAGATGAGAGAGAGACAAAAAGAGAGTGATAAGAAGATGGACTGAGGAGAAATATAGGACAGAAGGCAGTCGGAATCATCATAATTAGTAGTCAGTGCCCCTCAACCCCTAGTCCTTGGACTACCTCTGGTCCTTGGACTACCTCTGGTCCTTTGACTACCTCTGGTCCTTGGATTACCTCTGTTCCTTTGACTACCTCTGGTCCTTGGATTACCTCTGTTCCTTGGACTACCTCTGTTCCTTGGACTACCTCTGGTCCTTTGACTACCTCTGGTCCTTAGACTACCTCTGTTCCTTTGACTACCTATGGTCCTTAGACTACCTCTGGTCCTTTGACTACCTCTGGTCCCTGAGATGTTGCTGATTGGTCCCTCAGGAGGCTAGCTGTCACCAGTTGATCCAGTTCTCAAGTGCTAGTATTAATCCAAGCTGTTATCAGAACAGTACAGTATGTACTCAGCTACTGTGTCTTACAACTATTAACACTGTTCTTGTCTGGCAGCAACTCCAGAAGAAGTATTATGGTCGGCCTCCAAAACGAAACACTCCCAACTCCAGTACTTCATCAATGGATCTGATTGATGGTCAACTCTACATCAAACAAAGATTCAGTCTGCAGGTTTATGAAGCATCTGATTCTGATAGGATGCGGGTGAACCCTGCCCCTCCTCTGGGTTTTTTGTTGATTAATTAATACCACAAGTGCAGCAGGCCACGCTTCAGTAGATTTATTCAGCACAGAAGGCTAATAAACATATTATTGAGAAGACAAGGTTGAAAAATGGCAAAGGGACACATCAGGTTTGTTTTGGCCTGGGTGGCGCTTGTTCCATTCTCCAGAGAGCTGCAGATTACTGGTCTACCGGCCACCCTTTATTGACTATTCAATGTGGGGGGGGAAATGGCTTTGTATAATAACTAACCAACCCTATGGCGGAAAGAAATGTTGGCTGCTGTTTTTGTGCAGAACATAAAAAAGAGAGAGAAAGACAGAAATAGAGAGAGAGAAAACGTTTCTGACTGCAACTCATAAACCTCACTTTATTTAGACTGACTCGTACACATTATTTGTTCACAGGGAAAGCTTTCTGTCTCAGGGAAATATGTTCCAGCGTTTTCAGCTATCTCTGTGGGGGAGGCGAGGGGTAGTAGGGGGGTGGAGGAGGAGAAGAGAAGGGGTTGGTTGGATGAACTCTTGCCAGGTGTTGTTGCCATGGCATTCCATTAGGTGACTCCATAGAGCCTCATCAATAGCTGAATGCCAGAGGGAGGGTTCTGAGGAGTGACTGAGTGGTTCTAGAACGTTCATCCTCATCTTCTGGAGCAGTGCATCATGACATGTGATGGCTGGAGGAGGCATCAGCCACTGGAGGGTTGGCTTCTCACTGATGTTAGGTGTGTCTCTGTCGATTCTCCACATGCTGGGGAGGATGTGCTGCTGAATGATGCTTGTGTTTGATTGGGTTTGAGCATCTCAATTAGATCAATTATGTGCTGTGTGATGGATTGTGGGTAGGATTGTCTGGATGTATAGGGCCAAGGCCATGAATGTGAAAGGTAGTATGGATTTAGCTTTTTATGTAAGATTTTTTTGGGGTGCAGCATTATTACATGTTTGACAGGATCTATTTTACATAAAGCCTATGCCTCAAATTCAAAATATCAGTGTCACTTTGTTTTAATAATTTCATTACCATGCATGATGCGCTAAAACATTATCCAGATTAAGATTCAGATTATCAAACCCTTAGTCAACAACAGTATATCCATAGTCTTGAAGTTTGGGGCATATTATGATAATTAGCAAATTATGTGATATTGTCACAAATGTGATGATAATTGATATACAAAACAGCCCCATTAGTTCTATCCGCCTATTCATACTAGCTCAGATGATATAGCGGTAACTGTGCATATTACAAAAACTGAATAAGCCTCTCTCATAGCTAGTCTTAGCAACTGTTGCTATGTGTAACATTGTTGACCTCTACCTCTCCCTCACTCTTCAAATGAGGAGGACAAGCCCATCGCGTAACACTGTTGAAAGCTTTCCGCCGCCAGGCCTCTGGAGCCAAGCGATGACCTCTGACCCTCTTCTCCATGTTTCCTCATTACTTTTTAATGTATCCACGGTTACTTTAGCTGCCTTCCACACTATTCTCCCTGCCTGGCAGCCTAGATCTTAATGGGAGGAAGCACCTCGCTGTTCTTCCTTTGCATAGGGCCTACAAGCAACACACAATTTGTGCTTAATTTTTATTAACCAAAACAGCTAGCTTCTGGTCTGCGTTGCCAAAGCTCTCCCCAGGCAGACGGCCGCCAGCCCTATTTCCTGCCTGGTGATGACAGAATAAGCCCCTGCAACAGTAGGAGACCAGGATGCCTCAGAGGCCCTGGGAAATGCTGCTGTCGTGTGTGAGTGCATGTGTGTGTGTATGCGCACGCGTGTGTGCGTGTGGTCTGTGAGATAAGGAGTGTCGTCTCACCAGCGGTGGTGTTTTGAGCTCTCTGAAATGCATTCACTATCATAGCGACGTCGTGTTTACCGCAGTGGGAGGCAAACACGGTGTCACAGAGGAGAGCCGGGGAAATGTGAGACACAGTAGAATGAGCAAAATACATACATTAAGACTCTGTATTCACTCCAGCACACAACAGAGATAAAACTAATTTCAATATAAATGGAAGACATGTGTGTCTTTTATGTCGGCTTTTTGAACATCACTTATGCTCACCAAGGAAATCTCAACTAGCAGAAGCTTAGTTTTGCTTGGAAGTCAGGATGTCAATGTTAATTCTCTCCCCGTTGCTAAGGAGACACTCTCTGAGAGGGCGATGATTTCATCCCCCTGGTCACCGAAGCTTTCAGTCAAAGGACTCTTTCTGTGGACAGTGTTCTCAGTGATGCAGAAATCTCTCTCTCTGTGTTGTGCAATCAGATACAGAGGAACATCTCCAAATCAGGGGTTCTCTCTGTAGGCATTGAGACCCGACACAGAAGGCCGCTATTGATTTTCTAATGGTGGAAAACGTCCCCACTGCAAGCCTATTTAGAGTAGTTACTTTACGGAGTGCCTTCTCACCGGGATTGTCATGCCGGTGTGACGATGGTAGGCTATAGTTATCATTTCCCCTCACATACAGTAAGCAACGGCTCAGTTTCTTTAAGTTATCAGTATCAAAATGCTGACAAGGAGAGAGACACATCAGCGGGGAAATTGTCAACTTCAAGACAAGTTGCTAGGGAGCTATTGTAAACACTAAACATTTCAGGCTGTCAAACGTTCAAAGGTGGAAATCAGTGACACAAATAGCTGTTATGCACTGCCTTCAAATGAGCCCTCAGTACTTCACCTCTCTGACTGCCCCGAGCTGCCACTGAACATTCTGTAAAGGTCGGAGTATGGGGAGGCTGGAAATGACACATGGCATAGCACGCATACTTCCACTTCATGAATATCAAGAGAGTTGTTCTCCCTCTACAGGGATAGAGGAAGTAATATACAGTATATCTCCATCTTTGTGTGTACCTGATATTGGTCTATCTTCATTGTTATGTCTCTACCATTGGTATGCATAATGTATAGTACCTTTGGAGTTGTCCTTTGTTCCAGTCAAGAGTCCTCAGAGGCTGCTTCCATTGCCCCACTGTTGTCTTTGTTTACGTATAGAACCACAGAACACACGGCCCCAACATGCTCAGTCTTAGTAAAGAGAACTGAGTATCACATTCTTTTCTGAACTATTTATTTAGATTTAATACAATTAGATTGAAATATTAAATATTACATTCAATGCATTTCAGGAGCTGTAATATTATTAAAAGAAAAAGCATGTCAGAAAATAGTTTGTCTTCATTCTACACAGGCCTACACAAATAGATTGAAAGTATATGTGGTAGTAGAATAGACGCAATATTGCATTCAAATGTGTACTGAAATAAGGGTATTTATTACTCATTATTCAGGTATTCAATACTTATCCTTTCACTGTGAAAATAATTTTATTTTTTACAAAAAAAATCATTTTTACAAAGAATAACATTGCACATAACCCAGCCCAATCACTGGAAGTAAAACAACATATAAGACGAGACCTCAAGTGATGTCAGCTAAGTCCATATGCAAGTGACAGAGAATCGAGAAAGAGAGTGCGGCTAAGCAAAGGACAAGACAAAAATGACAGGGAATTTTGCGCCTGAATCCTTTTAGTAGCCCAGTGACACATGAATGAGTGGAGAAAGAAAGAGAGAGAGGAAGGACGGAGAGGCAGAGAGAGAATAAGTGAGAGAAAAAAAGTAGACAACCAATTTGGGAGTAATGCAACTAAAAACAGACAAGTGTAATTTCATCCATCTGGGCTGATGTGTAAAAGTGCTGCTCCGAACATTCCCCATGATTCCCCCTGATTGATCTCCTCCCGGATTGAAACGCCTATTATTAGCCACGAGCCTAATAGCACCAGGATGGCCCGCCGCTCTCCGAAGGGCCAATTCTCTGGTCGGTCATCTCTCCCCTCACTCTATACAGCTGTGGAAACCAACAAGAGAGAGAGGGGGTGGGGGAGGGTGGGGGATGGAGTGAGAGAGCGAGAGAGGGAGTGGGGGGCGAGGAGGTCTGGGTGAGAGTGGGAGAGAGAAAGGGGGGGAAAAGTGAGGTGGAGGAGATTGAGAGGGGGATGAGGGGGTGGTTGGAAGAGAAATAGGATGGAGATGGGAGAAAAGAGAGGGATAGGAGGATTGGGTGATGAAGAGAAAGAGAAATATAGGGTTGTGGAGGGTGACAGGCAGTTGTGGTGGTAGTGGGGTAGAAGTAATTAAAAACATTCCAGGGTTGAAACGGAGAGAAGAGAGAGTGGAGAGATGGTGAAACAACAATGAGGAGAGGGAAATGCAATACAAACGGTTAATCATACAATTTGATTGAAGTATTTGCCATTTATCTTCTTATGTCATGATATTGAAACAACAAAATGTCTTTGTTCCATTTCAATCATTGCATTTCCCGTAACGATTTCACCCCTCATTGTTCTTGTTCAAATTCAAGTGGAGTTGTGCTCAATATTTATTTTGTAAAACGGTCAATTCATTTAAGAAAATGTGAAAACACTCTGACTTCTAAAGATTTCATGATTGAAGCTGCAATTGGACGTGATTGCCATCATGATGACAGTACTCACGTGACAGGAAAAACAACCAGCCGTAATAAATGTGGTTAGACATAGCTTACTCCTACTCCATATCAGAAGTTGGCTGGCTTTCTTTACATCTAGCTGGACTGATATTAGCTTTACAGGTTATATAATACAGTATACCCCACTCTGAATACAAAGACAGAGGGTCACCAATTTGTTGAATGCATCAAGATAGTATCTAGTTTGCAGGTTGATCCAATGCAACCACTCATGTTTCAACCCAATGGAGACCAATGGTGTCATAGCTACATGTATGTAGTATTGAAATATTTGATATGAGAGAGGTGAATGAGTCATTTTTGGTTGTTGTTGCATCATTGACTTTTGGGTAATCGTAGTCATGATTTAAGGTCTTTGGTCCTTAGTTAAGCACCCATTCAGTCTCTTTTGAGTATTTTTTAATGAGCCCTTTGGTGAAGTTTGTTGCATTTCAAAGCACACTGATCACAATGATTGGCTAGTTGGGTCAAATGGCCAGAAGTCTAAAAGTCTAAAACCCTCAACTTGAAAATGGCAGTTGAAACTAATGGAAATAAGAGCTTGGGTACTAAGGCAATGCATTAATAACTAAATGATATGGCTAGCAATTCCAGAGTGACCATAAAACCAATGCCCTCCTTATTCTGTGATCCAGAGCTCCGAAAGTCAAATGTAGTTTATAATGGTTCAATCAGTAGTAAGGCTGGTTGGAATGGCTAGCTCGCTGTAACTTCATTCAGTAAGGCTGGTCTGAATGGCTAGCTCGCTGTAACTTCATTCAGTAAGGCTGGTCTGAATGGCTAGCTCGCTTTAACTTCATACAGTTAGGCTGGTCTGAATGGCTAGCTCGCTGTAACTTCATTCAGTAAGGCTGGTCTGAATGGCTAGCTCGCTTTAGCTTCATTCAGCAAGGCTGGTCTGAATGGCTAGCTCGCTTTAACTTCATACAGTTAGGCTGGTCTGAATGGCTAGCTCGCTTTAACCTCATACAGTTAGGCTGGTCTGAATGGCTAGCTCGCTGTAACTTCATTCAGTAAGGCTGGTCTGAATGGCTAGCTCACTTTAACTTCATACAGTAAGGCTGGTCAGAATGGCTAGCTCGCTTTAGCTTCATTCAGTAAGGCTGGTCTGAATGGCTAGCTCGCTTTAGCTTCATTCAGTAAGGCTGGTCAGAATGGCTAGCTCGCTTTAGCTTCATTCAGTAAGGCTAGTCTGAACGGCTAGCTCGCTTTAACTTCATACAGTAAGGCTGGTCTGAATGGCTAGCTCGCTGTAACTTCATACAGTAAGGCTGATCAGAATGGCTAGCTTGCTTTAACTTCATACAGTAAGGCTGGTCTGAATGGCTAGCTCGCTGTAACTTCATACAGTAAGGCTGGTCTGAATGGCTAGCTCGCTGTAACTTCATACAGTAAGGCTGATCAGAATGGCTAGCTCGCTGTAACTTCATACAGTAAGGCTGGTCTGAATGGCTAGCTCACTTTAGCTTCATACAGTAAGGCATAACATAATGAACATAGTTTCCTATTCTACAGGCATTGTGGCATACATAAGTACATAAGTGTTTACAAACGTTATCATCTGCATAGCATCAAGTCTCTCTTCCTCTTTTAATATTAGCCACGTGCAGAATGTCATTCACCTATATTACCTTATCTACCCTATAAGCAAGGCACAATAATGTGCATTCCTCACACTTGCTGTTTAACCAATGGTCACACTTTTGCAATTATCACCTTTCTCTCTCTCAACCAATGGCTATAAATCTTGGAATGTATTTATATGTCAAATTTACCCATGTTTTCTTACTTGCTGCATTACAGGAAAAGAAACCGACAACCCTCCACCTCCCCACCACCATCACCAGCTAAGGCCCATCACTGGAACTCCTTTCTCCCAGCGCGGGGGGATTGGATGCCAGCTGCCCCTCATAGGACTACCTGCCATAACAGCATCTGGCTCCGAGCTCGGAGATGAGGCCATTCCCCAAACTATTTCATATTGCATTTTGCCTCTGTTGTTCATTCAGTTAATGAACGACAAAACCTTAAACTCGATTGAACATATTTTCTCCAGATCCTGTTGAGTCCAGTTAACCCACCTCTATAAAGAGGAATATTAGGCTGTATATTAATGTATTGTCATCTCCATCCATTTTGTTGTGGCTTATGTCTTTTAGGAAAATGTATATTTAGCATTTTACTGTAGCATTGGGATATGGACAAATAAGACTATTTCTCCTAGAATGTACGTGAAAACAATAAATGCATTTTGCAATCAAAGCCATGGTAACTTTAATTCAGCTTTCAAAACATTGGCCATGAGTAAACTCCTTGTTCAAAATGCAGTTTCAGGTAGGTGTTTTGGGGGGCGGTGTAGACAATAGTTAGGAAATATAATCTGACAACTCCTGCATTGTCGTTTTTATGAGAACCATGGCAGCCCAGTGAATGAGTTGGGCTGTCAGTCACAGTGCACATGACCAGGTGTGAATTTTTTTTCTTTGCTTTTTTCCGCCTCAGGTCACTCTGTGCTCTTAAATTACATGCTCCTTTTGTTATAGGCATAAATGCATTGTGTATGCCACTTCCTCAATGGTTCCCACTTTAGTCAGTGCAAGTTCTCTTGTTTAAGCAAATGTAGGTCAATTTGCTCAAATTTGATTGTGAATTGTGTTTTCTGCTAGGTGCAACTCCTGTTCTGTCCAACTGCAATGTGCCGTTGGTTCTGTTGCATCAAGGATTTTAATTTCTCTCAATTTTGTTGAAGTATTTTTCATTTTCGATGTTATTCAAATGTAAGCCTTTCCCAACCACAGGAATATTCCTTATTTTACTTTTTAGAAACGCATTGTAGGCTCCTTTTTTTCTGAAAATGTACAGAAATGCGATTCTCATAGTAATTTTGCATAACGGTCTGTTAGCCGTTATCCTCTCTACTGAATAGTGTAATATGTTTATGTTCCGTACTGTATGCCACATATATCATTAGGTCTGAGGTTTTTTACATTACATCCGTTCACTTATCCCTTCCAGTGGTTACAGCGTGATGTAGATTACTTTACCCACAACAGCGTGGTGCAGGCTAGAGGATTTTACCCACCAGTCGACATGCATGCACAAGCAACTCAGTCATATCAGAATTTAGCTAAATTCTGAATATGATGAAAAACTAATTATGATAACTTTCTAGTGAGAATTTAAAGGTTTTAAATGTTTTTTGTTGTTGTTTTTTTACCTGCCCAGCAACTGTGAATTGGGCCTAGTTGTTTTGTTTTTAAACTACAGCACACTGATGTGAAAACTGAAATGTTGATTTATTTATGTGCACTATCCCAGTCCCCATCAACTAAATTGCATAAATATGTTTCATAGTTTTCCATATCCATCTTCCCAACGTTTGTTACCCATTCGTTTGTTTTGTATTTACTAAAAATGTAATTACTTCTATTTTCTGAGATGAGGACAGCAGACCTTACTTTATCAAACCCCAAAGTGTGCACTGATCTATCTATCTCGTGAATTACCAGCTCATGACCCCAATTTAGCATCCCATGATTTGTCATAGAAGTATTGTCTCTCGCACCGTGAGCCATGCTGCACAGTGTATTAACTATTAATACACTCCAGTGATTGTAATACATCGCAGTATGGAGTAGAGATGGCATTGCGGACAACTTTATAAGAATACCCTGTTGGAGTTATAGCCACCTGCCTGTTCAGACTCAAATATGCACAATAACTCCTCTTCAGTGGAAGGCCCCGCCGCGGGATCTCCGAGATGAATATGTAGATTTTTTTGTTTTATAGTTGAAGATCAAAGGTGCAGTATCGTAGTCTGCGCGGATTAAAGGGTTCTTCAAATATGATCAGTTGCAGCACCATATTAGCCTAAACTCAAACCAGGAAAACGTTTACACGGGGAGCCTACATGCAAATAGGCCTGTTATTGTCACATGATTTCTGCTTTGTCACCCGTGTCCGTGTGGGTGTGTGTGTGTGTGTTTGTGTGTGTGTGTGTGTGTGTGTGTGTGCGTGTGTGTGTGTGTCACATCACTAATTCTGATGTTAATGTTATGTATAAAATAATTAGCCTATATTAATAGAAAATAATGTATTCGATAGCAATTCTATGTGAATATATGTGAAATTGTGAATATGTATATGTTGTTTTGGGATGTAGACTACAACAGTGATAACACTATTGAGGCATTAAAATATGAATGTAGCCGTGACGTTTAGGGCACCATTGACAGTTCTAGGATTTTCGCACACATAGGATTTTTTTAACCCAAAATATGTCATTCGGCCACTGCACGCCTAAACAACAGTGGCTCTATGTGCGAGATGACATGCTAACCCATCATTCAACTCCACTACATATTTCATCTGACAAATTGTGCCAATGCAGACCAAAGCTAGAAGCTGCAGTTATGAGATGTTGCTCCTCATTCATTCAGCTGAGTTATATTATGATGTATCTATTAAAAAGTTAGTGTCTATAGGCCAATACGTGATTGTGTCCATTTTTTGCATTTATTGTTGACATTTGTAAGTTGCACGTACTAGGCTATGCATGCTTACTATTCTTCAAGAATGGCAAAAAAATGTATATTTACAGTATGGATATAGAGGATAAAAGACATATAACACCAATTATATTTCAGGAGGTTTGGAAATAATTTAGCTATTGCCTTTGAAGTATATTAGAAGGATATGTGATTTGCAAGTGTTAAACCGAAGGCCTTACCGCTGTGGCTGCAAACGAAAAAATTACGAAATGAAAAAATGGCTCACGGCAAGAAAAGGAATCTTTGTTTGTCCCCCTTTGTTTACCAGGAGGACTTCTTCCTCCCATTTTACTAATTCATTTTAATGGCTTTCAAACTGGAAAATGGAAATGTTGCTCTTGCCCTCTATTTCGACAGCAGCGTCCTGGCAACATAACACTTTTCTATCATCAGGGATAAACGGCATCGAAAAGTACATTCTGATAAAAAAAAAACACATGATTGCTGGCCTTCCTGTCTGTCATCTCTCGGGGAAATCCTCTCCTTCAAACCCGAGCTGTGTGCTGTCAGACCTAATAATGCCGCGCATTAAGTCGAGAGAGAGAAAACGCACCAAGAGAGAAGCCACAGTGTTCTTATTTGTCCCCGTCGAAGATAAAAGGTGTTCGGCTCAGCCAGCAGCATAATTACGATTAATTGCTACGTAGACATCTTGGTGGAATAAATCGACCAATTTGTAAATTAGTGATAGGCCTGACTCATTATGCTCTTCCTGTAAAAAACACTATGCAAATAACGTTAGGCCATATTGTGAGATGGGTTTGTATTTGCATAACCAATATGACCATCACAATAAGTAAATGTTTATCCTCAGTATAGGCTATGTGTTTACTATTAGATAGACATTCACTTGATATAAACCATCAGGGAGAAAGTCAACCTCATGATAAATTCATTTGGGAAAAATGCTTGTTTTTTAGATGTTGGGTTGGCACCTAACAAATGATGTTCATGTAGTGACCACTTTCTCATATTGACCATGAATAACCTCAACAAAACAATGTATTCTGAGTGTTTCGGTCATTCACAATTTGGAGAAAATGATCAGAAAATCGCTTTATTGGTGTTTCTTAGTTGTTCGTTCGTTTCCAAAGATCGGTCTTAGCTTCAGGCTGTTTCAGTCAACGGAGTAATCATTAAAAAAGTAAACATCGAGTGTTTCCAGAGATGGCGAGAAGAAGAAACAGGCGAGCTTAATTAGAAAATGTGGTTTGTGTGTGTGAGTCACCTTTTAGTGCAGTAGTTTGGACTGTGTTGAATAAAATCAATTTGACTACAGAGGGTAATGGTGCAGCTCCTTGTTAATGTTTAATAATTGAGGCCAAAACCAGTTTTTTTTCGACCACACTAATTGCCAGTCAGTCCCTAGTTGTAGCCTATACCTTCACCTACCTATCCTGCTGTTATGCTATTATAGAAATCGTAATGTTTGGGTTGAGTCTTCCTTGTATTATATGATTCTGATGATTGAGAAAGATCCCTTGGCTTCAATTGAAATGAGTCAGATCAGTGAGTGTAACACAGGGATGGGCAACTTTGATGGGGTTGGAGGACACAAAAATATCTGAACTCATGAGGGGCCGCAGTTGCTCAAAATATTTCTATACATTTTTCCATGGGGCGGAGAGAAAATATAGCAATTTTATAATTCATTTCATGCACATTTTTAAGTTTTAGAGTTCATTTCGTGCAATTATACTCATTTCGCCATGGGTGGAGAGGAACATTTATAGCTTTTTTGGCTGGGGGGTTGATCCGAGGGCTTTCACCGCCAGCTGCCCATCCCTGGTGTAGCCTATTCATTTTAACATGTAAATAAACAGCAATGTTTTGTTATTGTGACCGTAATACTGTATAGTCTATATGGATGCCTGGATGATTTACGTTCCAAACTTTTACGCAGAGTCGTTGTGCGTAAAAGTGCGTAGGTTTTGGTGAAGGGTTAGCCTAGCTCTGCTATGAGCAAACAA
Source organism: Salvelinus alpinus (assembly GCF_045679555.1). Lineage (NCBI taxonomy): Eukaryota > Metazoa > Chordata > Actinopteri > Salmoniformes > Salmonidae > Salvelinus > Salvelinus alpinus. The sequence goes on along the minus strand of NC_092114.1, from coordinate 20,673,952 downwards.
GGAACGCCGTTTGGTGATGTTTGGGGGACTGTGGATGCTCATTGCTCCCCTTCTGATGGATATTACGGTCGGTGACCCTCGTTAGACAGCTGTGTTTCGGTGACCCATCTAAGACAGCTGCGTGTGGTATCTATCTGCGTTCGCTTTCCCCTCGCCACTTCCCACACAAAGTAGCGGTGGAAATCCATCGACGCCTGTAAGTCTGTGAAGAGCCTATGGGTTTGAGTTCTGGAGAAGAGAGACACTTTTAAATGCTTCTGCTGGACTAGACTGGCAAGTCCCCACGTCCCAAACGTTTATGAAAACAGAGCTCTACAATCAAGGAGGTGACATTGCATACATATCTCTGCAGAGATATGAATGTGTTTTCTGCGGGCTACATGTTAACGCTCAATTACGATTAAACATATGTCGATATGTTCAACACAGAGAAAATCGTCACAAACACATGTGACACAAAGACATACAGACACAGACACACACACGCGCGCAGACACACACAGATGCGACAGGCTAGCATAAAGACAGGCAGCCATAGTCATACACACATGCACGCATTCACACACACACAAACACACACACACACACACACACACACACACACACACACACACACACACACACACACACACACACACACACACACACACACACACACACACACACACACACACACACACACACAGTTCCTGTTCGAAGAGACTTATAAGGCAATAGGCCTTTACCTCAGTAATAATGTTTGATAGTAACCACTGTTATTATTATTATTAGTCATAGTAGTATTAATATTTGTAGTATTAGTATTATTATTAGTAGGCTATAGTATTTATTTTAAAATGTGTTGTATAGGCTATTCATATTGTGCATTATGTTTCTCTAAAAGGCAGACTTTTTGTGCAAGTAACTCATGCAGTTGCAGTTTAGGAATCCATGCCTATTCCCAGTGGTTTGACGTTTGAGTGATTTTAGAGAGTGATCTATTACCGTTTGTAGGACAGCTTGAATTAAAGACCACTTCTGTAAATCATCACAACCATTGATTTCAAGCTGAAGGTCAATCACCTACTACTCAGCCCAAAGCTAAAATATTTTTTCATAGCTGCCATTTGATCATTATAATATAAACATTTGGTCAATTTGAGGCATAATCTCCCCTGAATTAGGCCCCAAAATAGAAATAGCTATAGCCATTTAGGTATTGAAAAGAGAGCAACATATGTAACTATGCCTATCTATTTTTTACATGTATGTGAGTATGTAGCTATGTACGTATGCCAAGAGTATTCTCACAGTCTCATGTCAGAATTAGAAATTCATCCATGTTTCTCAAATTTCAAATTTCAAATTTGTACCAAATGTCAAATTTCGAAGTGTTTAATTTTAAGCTTAGGCATTAACTCAAAATGTTGGAATCAGAGGCAGATGCTTGTGCCCATCCACCATCCCCGTCCACAAGGCCCTAGCAAAACCGAACCCTACTTGAAGGTAACAGCACTCACTGTTGCCCCTAGTGGCCGGTTTCCACGTCATCGCCCGAGGTCCTCAGACATGGATGGACGTCGAATACTGATTTGTATCACAGGTGATCTAGCTGTGTATGTATGTACAGTACCAGTCAAAAGTTTGGACACACCTAATAATTCAAGGGTTTTTCTTTATTTTACTATTTTCTACACTGTAGAATAATAGTGAAGACATCAGATATAACACATGTGGAATCATCTAGTAACCAAAAAAGTGTTAAACAAATCAAAATATATTTTAGATTTTAGATTCTTCGATGTAGCCACCCTTTGCCTTGATGGCAGCTTTGCACACTCTTGGCATTCTCTCAACCAGCTTCATGAGGTAGTTACCTGGAATGCATTTCAATTAACAGGAGTGCCTTGTTAAAAGTTTATTTGTGGAATTTCTTTCCTTCTTAATGCTTTGAGCCAATACGTTGTGTTGTGACAAGGTAGGTGTGGTATACAGAAGATAGCCCTATTTGGTTAAATACCAAGTCCATATTATGGCGAGAACAGCTCAAACAAGCAAAGAGAAATGACAGTCCATCAATACTTTAAGACATGAAGGTCAGTCAATCCAGAACATTTCAAGAACTTTGAATGTTTCTTCAATGTTTCTCAACATCAAGTGTTCAGAGGAGAATTGCTGAAAATAAACCACTACTAAAGGACACTAATAAGAAGAAGAAATTTGATTGGGGCAAGAAACACAAGTAATGGACATTAGACCGGTGGAAATCTGTCCTTTGGTCTGATTAATCCAAATTTGAGATCTTTGGTTCCAACCGCCGTGTCTTTGTGAGATGCAGAGTATGTGAACGGATGATCACCATATGTGTGGTTCCCAACGTGAAGCATGGAGGAGGAGGTGTGATGGTGTGGGGGAGCTTTGCTGGTGACAGTCTGGGATTTATTTAGAATTCAAGGCACACTTAACCAGCATGGCATCCACATGATTCTGCAGCGATACGCCATCCCATCTGGTTTGCGCTTAGTGGGACTATCATTTGTTTTTCAACAGGACAATGACCCAACACACTTCCAGGCTGTGACCAAATAGGAGAATGATGGATTGCTGCATCAGCTGACCTGGCCTCCACAATCACCCAACCTCAACCCAGTTGAGATGGTTTGGTATGAGTTGGACCACAGAGTGAAGGAAAAGCAGCCAACAAGTGCTCAGCATATGTGGGAAATCCTTCAAGACTGTTGGAATAGCATTACAGGTGAAGCTGTTTAAGAGAATGCCAAGAGTGTGCAAAGCTGCCATCAAGGCAAAGGGTGGCTACTTTGAAGAATCTAAAATATATTTTGATTTGTTTAACACTTTTTTTAGTTAATGCATGATTCCATATGTGCTATGTCATAGTTATGACATCTTCACTATTATTCTACAAAGTAGAAAATAGTAAAAATAAAGAAAAAATCTTGAATGAGTAGGTGTGTCCAAACTTTTGACTGGTACTGTATGAATGTATGAATGTATCTATGTATACTTTATGAAATTGTTCAGCATCAATATAAGCAAATATACTTAATCTGAAAAAAAATATGATTATAGCAATTGTGTACATTGCATTTATAGCTTACTACTTAGAAATATAAATGCACCACATCATCATATTTGAAATGTTATGTTTCCCCCCAAAAAACGATAGCCTACGTCCATCATCACACTGTGTCCTCAGAACATTTAAAACAAACAAATCCAGTGATCTTTCATTATTTTCATCACCTCAATAATCTCCACTGGTGTACAGCTTCCTATCACGCCTGCGGGACACTATACGTTACATTTCCACATTTCACAGAAAACATGTTCGGAGGTCATACAACTGTCACGGTAGGTAGGTGATGCTTCGGTCTCTCCAAAAGGTAATGAATTATAATATCTTAAGTGTTAACTAATAAAGTACCGAGATAGTGAAGCAACAGCACGGAAAAGCCCCTCAATGTTTGGCTTGTGCCATTCAAATCCGATTAGATAAGGTATGGATCTGGTTTCTGTCCTGCGTGTTGAGGTGAAACTCGGGATGAGGCATTCAGGGATGGCGACGTCTAGGCTCTTATATCTCAGGTAAAGCCTGTTCTAATTCCCTTATTTAGGTTCCTAAGAATTGCACTGATTTAATTTATCTGAATAAATACATAAATCCCCATATAGCCTTTACCAAGAAAAATACGAAAAATTGTCAAATCTATCATGCAGAAGACGTGTCTTTCTCTGGGGTCTCTTACCTTTATGATGTCCATATAGAGGTATCCTAAAATGTCTCGTTTTTTTATGAAGGCCTTGGTTTAAAATCCGATATCAAAAGGCATTTCATATATTTCATATCTACCAACTGTCTCTGTGCTTCTCGCTTGGTCCACTGCTGGAAAATGATTATCCGGCTGGGTTGTGCACTTTTTAAATGCCACAAAGTAAATAACAAGCCTGGCAATAATAGCAAGGTACCAAGTTCTTGTTATAGAAAGGGAGAAAATTGAAACTAAACGCTGCATTTAGACAACCATTTTTGATAAGAGGATAATTGAGGCGACACTGGCGTATAATTAGGGGATAATGTATGCTATATACAGTTTTATTCCACCTTCCCAAAATAAACCCAGTCCATAATCATTACAGGCGAAATGGTCTTAATTTTATAGCTCCAATTGGAATGATGTGTGGTGTTTAATCAAAGAGGTTTTGGTTTTAAATGATTGCGACAATAATTGCTTTTTCATCACCATTTTGAAATAAATTAATGCCACACTTTGGGAAAAAACGTGTTGACGATAATGAAAAAAGAAATAATGTGCCTATGTGAAAGTAAATTTAAAGACCGTTTTATTGCATTTGCATTGATAGTTTATATTGCAACAGATTTTGCCAAACCGCAAACTGTATAATTTGCATGTATTTCATACACTCTTAGAAAAAAAGTATCTGAATTGAACCCAAAAAAGATTCTATGCTTGCTTCATATATGGCACCCCTTTAGGTTATATATAGAACCACCCTATATGGAATCCAAGGGTTCTATGTGGAACCAATTTTGGTTCAGTGAAGAAGAACACATGGGGTTCTATATCGAACACTTAGGGGTGCCATATATGAAGCAAGCAATAGAACCCGTTTAGGTTCTATCCATAACCTTTTTTCTAAGAGTGTAGGCCTACTGAATAAAGGATACAATCGGTTAACCACGACATCCACTCTTCCTATCTGCAATAGGACTGCATTGTTGTTGTCATCTTGTTGATTTGTTGCATGTCATTTTCTTTGAATAACCTAATCATTACGACAGTATGGAAATTGTGTCAGTATATTTCCAGGGTGGTGATACGGTGTGTTCAAAATTATATTCGTTCGTTAGGCTAAATCAAACCGTGGGCTGTGCGTAATTTGGGGTTGAGGATTCATCCTTAAACAAATTGACTATTCCAAAGGGCTTCTATAATTATTATACAAGCTTCTTGCGTTTGACTATTGTCTGTAGGACTTAGGTTATCCTAGTTGTGGCTGCGGTGGGAGTTGGTAAGGTGGGTTAACTTGCGCTGAAGTCTCCGTGAAGCACACAACTGATGACGTTGGGTTGAATGACCAATCGGAAGGCGCTGCCCTTTGGAGACAAACCATTTTACTTGTAGTGTCTGCATCAAGTCTGGAAGCAAGGATTCAATTTTAACAGAATCCACCTTAAATCTCTGCCTTAACTTATGCCCACTTTGCGCCATACCGAGTGAGAAAATCAGAGGAGGAAAAAAATCGAAGAAACTAAGAAATTCAGGTGTTAATGGGACAATATCTGTCCGTTGAGGAGAGAGAGACAACAACACAGCGAGAGAACCCATTTGGACTTGAGAGAGGGGGTGAGTGCTCTCAAGGTAGAAAATTTGATGATGACCATGACTACGATGGCTGACGGTCTGGAGGCTCAGGACTCGTCAAAGTCTGCTTTCATGGAGTTTGGTCAGCAGTCTCACTCACAACAGAGCTCTCCGTCGATGGCCGCCAGCCACTACCCGCTGCACTGTCTCCATTCCGGGTCGCACCCAGCTCACCATCAGCACGATAACTCTTCGTACTCCGGAACAAATTCCTACAACAGGTCGCTACCGTACTCCTACGTGAGCCACCCCCACCACAGCCCGTACCTGCCGTCCTACCACAACAACACAACTGGCGGCCAGGCAAGGTTAGACGGCACAGGTAAGACGCTTTCCATTCATGAGAAGAAATATGCTGAATGTCGTTTTCATGAACAGCGATAAAAATGCGAATGCTTATTTATTTCTTATCAAATCGGCCAAGAACGAGATAAAGCCAAATAAACGTCCAGCAGATCATTGAATTTCGAAATAATTTTGAAATTGTGTCTGAATTACATGTTATCTGTTGACTCGTTTTTTTTTCTACATCGATGTTTATTTCATGGTGTCTCTTGCTTTAGAACACTCCCCCAGATCCCATTCTATGGCCATGCTTTGCACGGGGTATAATGACAAAAGAGGAATCCTCACGAATTATTCTTGAAATTAGGCGGTCTACTCGCTTTGAAAGTTGTAATTAGCATTTAATTGACATGTCATTATGAGCAATATCCTAAATATGACAGAGGATTCAAGGATGATTACAATCAGATTGAGCAAATGTGACATGTGAATATGTATTAGTGGTCTGGATTTAATATAACTAAATGTATCATATTTTCCTTATTAGATAGACCTATTTAGCCATTTAAATTGGAACTTATTATAATCTACGAAATGAAAAAACATGATTTGGGGAATTCTTAACAATTTGTTGTGTAATATTTGTGGTCTTATGTAGTGGACTAACATTGCCCTTTTTTGTTGCAGAGCAGCAAAAAACAACAGTGATTGAAAACGGAGAAATTCGTTTCAACGGGAAAGGCAAGAAGATTCGCAAACCTCGGACGATTTATTCTAGTTTGCAGCTTCAAGCTTTAAATCATCGTTTCCAGCAAACACAATACCTTGCCCTGCCAGAACGCGCTGAGCTGGCTGCATCTCTCGGACTAACACAGACACAGGTATTTACAACACAAGAATTATTATACAGAGGGGTATAAATTATGGTATTATTATTAGCCATTTATTATCATGTATTACTCGTATTATTATTAGGCATATATCATTAGCATGTATTATTATTATTACTACCCAACAATTGCTCTGGGTGTTGTGTTGCATTGTAATACTGTCTTGTAGATGTTCTAATAATATTCAACATTTCTATTGGTCTATAAGCCTATTTATTAACATGTTAATTAATACATATTTTAATGATTGTAACATTATCTGTTATCTGGTCTTCCGTTGCCTTCCTGTTATCTCGTGCAGGTAAAGATATGGTTCCAGAATAAAAGGTCAAAGTTCAAGAAGCTGCTGAAGGCAGGTGGCAACCCGCAGGAGAGCGACCCTACTATGCCTAGTTCCATCGGCCTGTCTCCCCGCTCTCCAGCAATTCCTCCCATATGGGATGTTTCAGCGTCCAGCAAAGGAGTAAACATGGCGGCCAACGGCTACATGCCCGGTTATTCTCACTGGTACTCCTCCCCACATCAAGAGACAATGCAGAGATAGACTGCGCAAAGGGCGGGGAGGCCCGAGGCCTGACTCGAGACTTTCGAACCTTTATAGTTTTACCTGCACAATTGATTTCCATCAGCCTCGAGACAAAAGTGTTGTCCCGTTCGAACAGAGATTCCTTGGCGAAAGGGTCGGCTGCTTGTGAAGGATACTTGGGGACAAAGTCTCTGTGATATGACACACGATAAAGGAACTAACCGTATTAACTTACCAATGACTGTTCAGTGGGATTGCCTTTGTTATGCTTTCATTCATGTCAACATCTGACTGTCAATATACCAAATATAGGCTATCACTGACATTTAGCCCAATACTTGGGCACGGAATGGAGTACACTTGCGGGTTGAACATTATGCCATCTTATATTGTTGAAATCTAAACTTCACTTTGACTGAGTGTTTTTCTCGAACATGCAAAACAAAGCATTCTCTCTGTATATATATTCATCAATTTTAGTTGTACATACACTTTTTATGTTTTGTCTTTCATAAATGGAGTAAACCTTGACTTAAAACAAAGTTTCGTGTTTTGTACTGAAAGATAACATGATTGATATATGTCATACATGACTGATCAGCCCTTCCTTGTCGAGGTCCTATGGACGTTCTAAAATGTAGGTCCCATAGGTTTTTCATTCAAATATTACAGGCTATCCATCATAACACTATGTTTCCTCTTCATAAAATATAAATGTCCAACGCACTACAAACGAACAAAATAGCCTATAGTCAAATACATTAAACAACACTTGAGGAAATGAACTTACCCTGTTCCGCTTTATCAATTTATCCCGCTAAAGATGGTCGCTCCATGTCCAGTTAATCTTGTGATTTTCTGCCTCAATTATTAGAAGTATTGACAAAATGTTTTTCTCCTCTCTGCCTGTCCTAAAGCAAGACGCTAAATGCCAAGCTCCACGGGATCGATCTTTAACAAAGCATCCAGCTGCAGTCCCGTTCAATATGAAGGAGATATTTGGGACAATTTATGTGTTTTATCCAAGTGAGGCTTTTTTTCCATTCTCATAAATGCAGGCATAATTAGGGTAATTTTTGATGCAAGCCCGCTGATTACAACGTTTTTACCGTCAAAGATAATTACCTGTAATTTTCTACCACTTTTAATACTAAAAGGCATCTTTATTTGGATTTGAGGTAGCACAGACGGAACAAAAGAGGGAAATTATTAGGTTATTCATATACAAATTGCTGAGAGCAGTGAACGGTTGGGATATTATCTGAAATTACAATGTTGAAAAGAAGAATGTGAAAGTGTCTGCAGCTGTCAAATCGTGGATGCCCCACTGGCACACAGTATACCTGCATGGGCCCCACTTAACTAAAACCTACAGGCCCTATCACCACCATATCTATATGCCTATATTTGCAAATATATATATATAGTTTGATTTATTGCCCAAACTCTCGTAAACAACCTTTCACTTAAAAAGTTCCTATATTTACCGAGAGTAACTCGTAAAGCAGAAAAGTGCGTGGTGTGCGGAATTTCTTCTACCAAAGTATTTTCACACCCAAAGGACTGCCCGCAAATCACTTGCTTTTACAATAAATAAGCTTATATCGTCATAAATCTGTCATGCATTTTAAAGGATATTTTGAAAATCGTTGCAATAGGAAGAGTCAATGTGCATCAGAACTGTGAAAAGGCTCAAACAATGCACATGTTTAATATTATGTAAGTCAATTGATTAATATTATATGAACAAAAATATAGAGCTCAGATAGAAAGCAGCTGGAAGTGACAGAGGGAACAGAAGACATAATGAGAAAATCAGAACTAGCGCTAGAAAGGGGGGGTAAGGGAGGGAGGGAGGGAGATGACAACACTCCTGTGTGGTTTTCTGGCCAAGATATAGATTGATGCAATATGTTCCAGGATAACCTGATCATATTTGATCAGTTTGGCTTCTTGATTGCAATTGATGAAGAAATCTGAATTGGCAAAGGTTCTCTTTGCATATAGGCCTATGGAAATAACATTGTCCGAAACGCCTGGCAAATACATAGGCTAGAATGAAAGTCAATATTTACGGGCTAGTGTTGAATGCATGCTTCTCAGATTTGATCCATTGTCGTTGTTTTATTTAGCCCGTAAGACATGGGTTATTTATCACAAAAATATAAGAATATATTCAAAATGTAACCTAGAATAAGGTAGGTTAAATACCTTTAGCCTAGGCTATACAAAACGAATGCAATCGGTATTTAAAAATTCTAAAACGAAAGTATCCAACAATCTTTCATCAAGTGATTCACAGAGAAAAAACAGCCTTACCTTCATATGATTCTTTAGCCTACAATAGTGTTAGCAGTGGTCAAAAAGGTTGGACTTCGAATGGGAACACTGTCTGCGACAGTACACGGTTCTAGTGCTCGTGGTTGAGTAAGCATATCCAGGTGTGAAAGTGCTTGAACACCCCGGTACCTCTTATATATTGCCTGCAAAATTAGCTGTTATTACTGTCACTGTTTAGTGATGGTGAGCTAGAAAAAAGCATTCTGCAATCAAGAAGCAAGCGCATCTTTGAAAATTATAGATAATTGTCAATGTCCAGATTATGATAATGGAGGCCTAATCCTGGAGTATAATTATTTTTGAGTGTTACGGTTGAAGCTGTCCAGTAAAGCTAACTGTCATTATTTAGACTCGATTTGTAGGGGAGTGGAACATGTTCAGTTGGAATTTAACGTGGCTCTTGATATAATGGCATGGTGTGTGCGTGTGCGTGTGTGTGTGTGTGTTGGGGGACGGGGGGTGGAGGGGGCATAAACAGTAATATGAAAATCAAACGTAGAGTTCTCGAGCACTGGCAGTGTAATTATGGGACCACGTGCACTACGTCGAGGTTTCGGATTAGCGTTCAGCAAACCATTTTATTTTTTGCACAATGATTTCAGCTGAACATTCCCAAGTGCATTAGTTGTTTTCTACGGCTATATTCAGCCAGGACAGTCAGGTCCGTGGGAAAATCAGAGGAGACGGGCATTCAGTTGCATGCACACCATGTTAACATTGGTGTATTGTTTATTATGCATTGTGTATCCTTAGGTCAGATGCTTCGCAGCATTATTTTGTGTCCAGGCCAGATTTAGTTTGTGGTAAACGTGTCCTCTCCCTGTGTGTGTGTGTGTGTGTGTGTGTGTGCGCGCGCGCGCGCGCGTGTGTGTGTGTGTGTGTGTGATTGTTTCTTGGTTGATTCGTTTATATATCCATAATGATAACATGTTTTATGTAAAGTCTGGAACAAGAACCCAATTACAACACATTCATAGGCCTTGATTTTCGCTTCAGTGGAGTATAGTTTGTTTAGTGGTATTCAGTGGCAATACTCGTTGTAGGAGGCCTACTGCTGGTAGTTAATGATATGTTCAAATGTTGAAGATTTTATTTTACCCGGAAGGTCTGACGGAGGTGGGCTGTGGCCGGGAGTGGCAGAGCTCTGGAGCCGGTTTGCCCCCACAGGAATGCAAATTGTCTCAGATCTTCGTACCGCCCATTCGCCTCCTCTCTGCCATTCAAAGCAACTAATTCTAGGGGACAAAAAGAGAGCACGGCTGCAGACTGTCTGCCAGACCGACACCCACATTCTTTGGGGGAGGTTGAAATCCAGATGCAACTCCAAAACACGAGACTGAAATGTGCTAACATGATTTAAAGAATAGGCATAATAATAATACATGTATAGTAGAATTAACCTGCAAGAAAATAGTATCAACAACAATGTCTGTATCTTTACAATAATCTGATTTAAATCGTGTGAATTATTGATTATTTTGTTTGGTTTTACATCTCGTTCACCACGGACAACAAGAACAAACTAAATAATATGTTTTGTTATGACTGTTTAATAAAGTAGTAACAACAGCATACCATTCCTTGAATATTTGTCTTTCAGAGGAACATCATTTACAACTCTAATAATGCAATAGTAGGCCTGTACCTGCAATCAATTCATCCACATTTAACTGGATGTCAAAACCAATAGACACTCATAAACTATGATGCTCTCTTCGATACGGTTCTGTTTCAGTCCGTTATGGATCCGCTCAAAACATAATGTACTCTGGGCATGTAATATGCGCATAACCATAAAACAGGTTGTAGTACTAAACATGAATAACTACATGACATGACACAAAACAAATCCAGCCTAACCTTTTGGCATACCAGCAGGTAACTCCCCCTGAGAATTCCGCGCTTGTTGAAAATGAAAAATAGCCTAATTGTAGGCCTATAGCTTAAGGTCAGTATACACATCTCCTTGTTGATCGTTTTGTCCCCAAATTAATATTTAAAGTCAATCACAAATGTGCAGAACTGACCAAATATGTCACGCAGACAGCCCAGGCAATTCATCTCGAGTTTGATCTGTACGTGGATTTAAAGTGTCTCAGAATGTGGGCAAATTTTGTAATGTTACGGGGTCATTGATTTTCAGTGCGAATAGCCTAATTATGAGGGAGGACTTGTGGGAGGGCTATCAGTAATTGTTTTTTGTCTAATTCATAATTCAGGAGTGGGCCATTAAAAGTCTCTGGGTTGCATTGTCGATTTAAAACGTTTAATTAGTCTTCCAAAATGCAATAAATTACATGCACACATTTACACATTATACACGTTCTTCTATGACTGTCATCAATACATTGCATATTCCTCTGGACATTTTAAACACGAGTCCCATACAATGTAAATATTTGTTGAACTGGGTTTCAGTATAACGTCCCAGATCCAAGAACCAAAGAGTGCTGTATCGAGTTGGGGGCCTGGAGGTGAGAATTCATGGCACCAGCCGTGGAGTACCAAGACGCGGAGTTTTCCAAAAAGGTGGAGGCCGCGGGGTTGATGTTCTGCGCCTGGTGGCTGTGAGGCCTGGACGGGCCATGGGTGTCCCAGACGGCGGGGGACTGCGGAGAGTTGCATGCCATAGGGTCGCTGGAGCTCGGACTGTGTTCCGGTGGAAGCTCACCATTCTTCATAATTTTCTTCAGTTTCGACCTTTTGTTCTGGAACCAGATCTTGACCTGGGGATGGATGAGAAATATGTCAAAGTGAGTTAAAATAACAGCATATTAACATCCCAGAATGCCATTATACAAAAGTATGCATACGAATTAAGCTTTCGATCATTTTTCAATAATTCATTACGCACACTTTACGCATTACATGTATATTGAAAACACAAGGCAAATTTGAACTGATAATTTTGATTTAAAAAACTAAAACAGAATGAAACTGAACACTCAATGAAAAAGAGAAAAGTAACCTATTTACCTGCGTTTGCGTGAGTCCCAACGAAGCCGCGAGCTCTGCTCTCTCTGGCAGCGCGAGGTACTGTGTGTTCTGAAATCTCCGCTGCAGGGCAGCTAGCTGAAAACTGGAGTAGATTGTCCGTGGTTTTCTGACTTTCTTGGGCTTTCCGTTTACCATCCTCACTTCAGGTTCTGCTACTTCTTTTTCTGAAAGAAAGAAATCAATTGCTTTATCTGTGGTGTACTAACAAAGTATTTGCATAACACAGTCATATTTCCTGGGTATTCCATCTATTTCAGAGCGATCAAATCAAGAGTACATCTGTCGATTTATAGGCGGATATTGAAGCCAATGCGTCTCGCAAAGAATCTAACGAGTAAAGGAAAAGTACGTCCTTTTTACAGAATAACTTCGGTGAAAACTTTGTGCCCCTTTACCAAATTTGATTTCAAGAATTTTACCATGATGAAAAAATAGCCTACCCCAGTTTGAAATACACGCATGTAAAAATGGTGTGAGGTCGAACACAACACATATTTGATTCAATAATAATAATAATAATAATAGCCTAATACAAATTCAATAAAACATTGTGTAATTACCTTGCGGACTTAATGGTTGTGGTTGTACTCTGCTATAAGTTCCAGCATATTGGTGGTAAGCAGAGGCTGTGTATGCGCTGTAGTCTGGGTATGTTTTTGCAGGGTAATTTCCCGCAGATCCGTTTACGCCGTGGTACTGGTATTGATAGGCATTGAGAGGTTTCCCATACGAGGTGGAATTAGGCGAACAATAGCCATGGTGCACTGCTCCAGCCTGGCTATAGTAGCCAGAATCCGTGGCCGTAGACTCGGGTAGCGTGGGGGATTCCTGAGACGGGTGGTGCATTGTGGTGGAAACCTGAAAAGGGTTCTGGAAGTCGGCAGGTTTGAAACTCGGAATCCTTCGGTCGAATACTCCAGTCATAGTTCGAAAGCAGCAACGTTAAATGGCAGTCTAACTCCAATGAGACGTCTGAAGACTGACTGAAGACTACACTTGCATTGTGTGATATGTGCTTACACCGACGGGATCTCTCGAACTTCTGCCAGCCCCTCAGCAAAGACTTGGTTAAATCCTAAATTGCGCTCTTACGCACTGCAGGGAGGATCTGGTTCCATTGGCCAAGGCGCGCAGACAGCATACACCCCAACTCGCTCGACCAGTTTGCCATAGGCGATATACGAGTCAGGCTACTTTGTTGTGTTTTTACTATCAATCAAAACGGGCAATTAAACTGGGTGTCATGTCATCGATTGACAATTTAGGGTGGTAAATTGCAGTTTCCAAAACGTCCACAAGAATATATCAGTCTATCATGAGCTTCAGTATTAAAACATTACGACTGTTGTGTTGCCTGCCATTAATAATTCAGCTTTCGACAAGAAACGAAACAAAAAAATGAAATTACTACAGTATTTATCTTAAAATGTCTCATGATTGGACTTAATGCAGAGACAGAAATGAAACAGTTTCGATTGTCACAACATAAAATGCAGGTGATGCAACGAACAGATAAAACTAGATCTGTGTTTTACTTGCATATTCATAAATGAAGAAGAAACAAGTGTTTTTGTGTGATTTTACCCCATATTGTCAGCCTAAAGGCCTATATGCCCATTCATTTGTAGGCCTATGTTAATTTTAAGGTCACAGCAAGGTCTACCTCATCCTCATAAAGATGAACATTTCTGCATACAATTTATTATTAGGCTATATCACACATTTCTCTTACCACGGTGGAAAATCTATGGAAACTACCTAATTAAACTCGATTATTTGTCCGTCAACAACGGTCACGTTTAACCACACCGAAAATGCATTGAAACAACGGAAACAGACAACATTAATTTATTTTATCACTATGTTCACTAAGCTCTGTGGATGTTGCACGCAACTGAACAACGCGCGTATTGTAGTAAAATGGCGCCGCTCGGTGGTGAATGAGGGAACGTATGATCACTTTGTGCGAAGCAGGAATCAGTATAAAATGGCGCCGCTCGGTGGTGAATGAGGGAACGTATCATTACTTGGTGCGAAGCAGTGGAATCAGCGTCAGCCACACGCGACAAGACATTCCAAGAAAATATTTGGGGACCGGGCATCATTCGTAGCCGGATACTCAACGTAGTTGGCTATTGTTGCATACTGTATGTAATCAATCAATTAAGACTAAAACATGCCAAATCCAAAATAATGAAGGTTTCTTTAATTGTTATAGGTCTATTCATTGTAGACCTACTCCATCCAGCATTTTGGATTTGAGATCAAACGTTTCATATGAGGCGACAGTACCGAATGTTAACTTTATTTGAGGGTATTTCCATACATATCTGTTTTACCGTTCAGAAATGTTGCCCAATATTAACTGAATGGTGAATGATGACTGGAGTCATTTTCTTTCTAAGTCTATAATAAAGATGTTTCTGAACACTTCTACATGAATCCTGATAATGTCATGAAAAATTAATAGGCCTAATGAGTGAGATGCCATTCAGAGGCTACAACAAAACATGCAAACTTTTCACCATTACCTAACAGGGGAAGTTAGCATTATTATAAAAATAATGGTCCCATTATTATCCCATGTTTCATGAGCTGAAATAAAAGATCACAGAAATTTTCCATGTGCACAAAAAGCTTTCTCTCAATTTTTGTGCACAAATTTGTTTATATTCCTGTTAGTGAGCATTTATCCGTTGCCAAGATAATCCATCCACCTGACAGGTGTGGAATATTAAGAAGCTGATTAAACAGCATGATCATTACACAGGTGCACCTTATGCTGGGGACAATAAAAGGTCACTCTAAAATGTGCAGTTTTGGCACACAACACAATGCCACAGATGTCTCAAGTTTTGAGGGAGCGTGCAATTAGCATGTTGACTGCAGAAATGTTCACCAGAGCTGTGGCCAGAGGTTTGAATGTTAATTTCTCTACCATAAGCCACCTCAAACGTTGTTTTAGAGAATTTGGCAGTATGTCCAACCGGCCTCACAACCGCAGACCAAGTGTAACCACACAAACCCAGGACCTCCACATCAAGCTTCTTCACCTGCGGGATCATCTGAGACCAGCCAGCCGGGCAGCTGATGAAACTGAGGAGTAATTCTGTCTGTAATAAAGCCCTTTGTGGGGAAAACCTCATTCTGATTGGCTGGGCTTGGCTCCCCAGTGGGTGGGCCTGGCTCCCAAGGACACCTACAGCACCCAATGTCACAGGAAGGCCAAAAAGATCATCAGGACAACAACCACCTTAGCCACTGCCTGTTCACTCCGCAATCATCCAGAAGGTGAGGTCAGTACAGGTGCATCAAAGCTGGGACCGAGATGCCATCAGACTGTTAAATAGCCATCACTAGCACCTTAGAGGCTGCTGCACTATATACATAGATTTGAAATCACATGCCACTTTTATAATGGAATGCTAGTCACTTTAATAATGTTTACATATTTTGCATTACTCATAAGTGTGTACTGTATTCTATTCTATTCTACTGTAATTTAGTCTATGCTGCTCCGATTTTGCTCGTCAAAATATTTATATACTCTTTATTCAATTCCTTTACTTTAGATGTGTGTATTGTGTGTATTGTTGTGAAATTGTTAGATATTACTTGTTAGATATTACTGCACTGTTGGAGCTAGAAACACAAGCATTTCGCTACACCCACAATAACATCAGCAAAACATGTGCATGTGACCAATACAATCTGATTTGATTTGAAGTGGGTGGGGCTATCCCCTCCCAGGCCCACCCATGGCTGTGCCCCTGCCCAGTCATTTAATATCCAAAGATTAGGGCCTATTAATTTATTTCAATTGACTGATTTCCTAACATAAACTTCAACTCAGTAAAATCGCTGAAATTGTTGCATGTTGTGTTAATATTTTTGTTCAGTATAGAAGTTTTCAAAAACATATTCTAAACTCAGCAAAAAAAGAAACATCCCTTTTTCAGGACCCTGTCATTCAAAGATAATTCGTAAAAATCCAAATAACTTCACAGATCTTCATTGTAAAGGGTTTAAACACTGTTTCCCATGCTTGTTCAATGAACCATAAACAATTAATGAACATGCACCTGTTGAACGTTCGTTAAGACACTAACAGCTTACAGACGGTAGGCAATTAAGGTCACAGTTATGAAAACTCAGGACACTAAAGAGGCCTTTCTACTGATTCTGAAAAACACCAAAAGAAAGATGCCCAGGGTTCCTGCTCATCTGCGTGAACGTGCCTTAGGCATGCTGCAAGGAGGCATGAGGACTGCAGATGTGTTCAGGGTAATAAATTGCAATGTCCGTACTGTGAGACGCCTAAGACAACGCTACAGGGAGACAGGACGGGCAGCTGATCGTCCTCGCAGTGGCAGTGACTACGTGTAACAACAATTGCACCGGATTGGTACATCCGAACATCACACCTGCGGGACAGGTACAGGATGGCAACAACAACTGCCCGAGTTACACCAGGAACACACAATCCCTCCATCAGTGCTCAGACTGTCCGCAATAGGCTGAGAGAGGCTGGACTGAGGGCTTGTAGGGCTGTTGTAAGGCAGGTCCTCACCAGATATCACCGGCAACAACGTCGCCTATGGGCACAAACCCACCGTTGCTGGACCAGACAGGACTGGCAAAAGTGCTCTTCACTGACGAGTCAAAGTTTTGTCTCACCAGGGATGATCGGATTCGCATTTATCATCGAAGGAATGAGCGTTACACTGAGGCCTGTACTCTGGAGCGGGATCGATTTGGAGGTGGAGGGTCCGTCATGGTCTGAGGCGGTGTGACACAGCATCATTGGACTGAGCTTGTTGTCATTGCAGATAATCTCAACGCTGTGCATTACAGGGATGACATACTCCTCCCTCATGTGGTATACTTCCTGCAGGCTCATCCTGACATGACCCTCCAGCATGACAATGCCACCAGCCATACTACTCGTTCTGTGCATGATTTCCTGCAAGACAGGAATGTCAGTGTCCTGCAATGGCCAGCGTAGAGCCCGGATCTCAATCCCATTGAGCAAGTCTGGGACCTATTGGATTTGAGGGTGAGGGCTAGGGCTAGGGCCATTCCCCCCAGAAATGTCCAGGAACTTGCAGGTGCCTTGGTGGAAGAGTGGGGTAACATCTCACAGCAAGAACTAGCAAATCTGGTGCAGTCCATGAGGAGGAGAAGCACTGCAGTACTTAATGCAGCTGGTGGCCACACCAGATACTGACGGTTACTTTTGATTTTAACGGGACACATTATTCCATTTCTGTTAGTCACATGTCTGTGGAACTTGTTCAGTTTATGTCTCAGTTGTTGAATCTTGTTATGTTCATACAAATATTTACACATGTTCAGTTTTCTGAAAATAAATGCAGTTGACAGTGAGAGGACGTTTATTTTTTTCTGAGTTTATTCTTACTTACAATAAAACTGGCACCAAATTTGTACAGGACATTATTCTGTTCCTATTTGGCAAAACATAATCCAAAGCACAATCAACTGCAAATGCATCCAACGACTTTGTAGAGTCACAAGCTTGACGTAGTCATTGCTTGCTAGGAATATGGGACTAAACACTTAAAATGTTGACTCCTTTAATACACTAAAAGTGAATTTATTCAAATACTTCAAATGGGGAGACTAGATACATAAAGTGCTTTCATTTCTAAATGGTAAAACAGATAGGAAAGGGGGATACCTAGTCAGTAGTACATACATACATACTGTATGTATGAAAATACCCTAAAATAAAAGGTGATATTCTGTACTGGCGTCTAATATGAAACATTCTAGCTCAATTCTAAAATGCTGGAGTATAGAGTAAGACAACAAAATGTAACTTCACTGTCCAAATACTTATGGAGTGAAGTGTAAATAGGCCTATGAGGTAGTCTAATGATTGGATTTGTTTGTTCATATTGACCTAATAAGTTAATGGGATGAGTCCTCTGAATAGAATAGGATTAGTGTCCATTTTGTGAAATACAGAAATATGTCTATCTCAACCCCACCAAATACACACACTTGGAGAGGCACACGGTTAGCCACCAGGGAGCAGCACCCCTGGATCAAGAGCAGTTTTAGGTAGTTAAGTGACTTGCTCAAGGGCACAATGGCAGGAAATGGTGCCAGGGGTAAAACGCAGCAGCCCACAGCAGGTTGCCAGTTCAGTTCTGTATTTTTTCAGAAATTTCTGGCTACTGGTCTGTCTCTCCAACCTCTAGGCCACCTGCCACCCCATTGATGTTGATCTCTTTCTGGTAGGCCTAAGTTTACAAGTGGAAGTGAATTGTTTTGAGGAGTTGGCTGGGCCCCTAAACTCAGTTTAGCATGTTAGGCTGCCCCTACTGGTCAAGCCACAGTTTTTATTTATTTAACTAGGCAAGTCGGTTAAGAACAAATTCTTATTTACAATGATGGCCTACACAGCCTGGATATACAGCCTGTATAACCAGGGTGTCTGTGGTGACGCCTCTAACAATGAGATGCAGTGCCTTAGTCCGCTGCGCCACTCGGGAGACCATATTTGAGGAGGATAAGTAGGGGGACATAGGACATATGGCATGAGAAGGCTGGGCTGCCTAGGCCTACACACCTTCTCTACCAATGTGTACAGTAGGCCTAGGTCTACTAACTACACCAATACAAAATCAATACAAAATCATCCAGTAACAATAATGAATGTTAAGCTAGTTCGCAGGACTTTTGTGGAATCCACGAGATGGGTTTATCAGTGAGCATTTATTTCAAATACAACATGCCCCGAAAAAGACTGCTGTTTTTTCTTCCAGCGTAAGGCATTCGGCAGTGGCCAAATTAAGTAAAATTACACATTTGGTTGGTAACGTTACAGCTATTTTAATATTGTAGTGTTTACAGGGCCTAAATGAAATACATTCATTGCACTTTGGTTGATTCATCTTCCTCTGAATTTCGCAATGTTGTAAAATGAACACGGCCAAGGAAAGACCGCGCGGGGATAAGAGAGTGGACTGTGCGTGTGACATCACACAGATCCTTCGCTAGCCTCTCTCGGCATAGCTCCGGTTTGTGTTGGGGGGGATGGTGCCGTGCCGAGGATGATAAAGCTATCGTGGTGTTGTAATTTACTGCTTGGCTAAAACCTTCCACTTCCTAACAGAGCCGCCCACACTGTTTTATATATATAGTACCCATTTACGTATGTATTTTGGCGACGTTTGAGAAAAGTGGAGTACCGTACGTACGACCACAGAGTGCACGCTGAACAAACGATAAAATGTATTCCAGTGGAGCAGCTGGAGGTAAGTTTAGCATTTTGCTAGTTAGCAAGACGGATAGCGAATAAATGTGGTGATAGTGATAGTTTGGTCTTTGGGGCCTCCAATCATTTACACGGTTTTGTTTTCATTTTGTAACATTGTTCGCCAAGCTCAGTTTAACATTTCGTCCCTAGTTAGTTAGCTAGATCTCGCGTTAGCAAGCCTTGCCACCGTTTGCCTGGCCTGTTGTTGTTAGCTAGTTAACTAATGTTAGCTAAGCCTGTTGACCTGGCTAACGATAGTTGGAAGTCGATTAACTTCAATCTTGTTCAAGTCCAATCCTAAAGCAGGAGACATTTGTATAAATAGCAAATAGTTACAAAAATATATATCAAATAGATGGTTGGCCAGTAACTAGCTACTGAGCTAGCTCAGAAACTCATTTTTAGTAAACTAGCTAACGTTAGCCTGCTAACGGGTAGTCGCCTTGTTATCCAACGGCGGCTTGTTAACCTTTTCAAATGTTAGCTAGCTAACTTGGTTTGCGTTCTAATGAATTAGTTAGCTACCTGTTAACCATTGCTTGTTGTCTAACTTTCTAGCTGACTAACCCGCTACATTTCGGAGACTGTTTGCACCGAGTTATTCTCTTTGCCGTTAGCTACCATTATGGGTACCAGTCAACTTGCTATATATTGAGCAAGCAACAATCCTTAAGTTGTGCATCATTAGTTAGCTACATTTAACTAGCTATTGAGTTGAAATTGAGAATGGGGAACTAATTGTTTGATCACTAACAAAATGTCGTTAAGTGAAGGCCAATTAAAGAAAATATCCTCTCCTAACATGCTGTTTTAGTTTGCAAGTGGGAACATGGCCTGGTATTTAGGTTGGGAAAAGCATCCATGGTGACTAGTAGCGTTAGCGAACAGATATTTTATGCTATACTACTAGTGGGTAATTTTTCATTACTCTTAAATTGTTCAAAGTGGAGCCAGTTATGTGAAAATTAATATTTGCTAGAAAATAAGGTTGCACCACTGATACACTGGTTGACTATTTCCAGTTAATTATTTCCAATCCTTCAGTTACTGAGAATGATGGTGACCAGTTTCAGGAAGATGGGTGGTTTTAGGAGTGGTCAGATTGCCAGATTGCTGAGCTGCTGGCGTGTACTTGTTGATAAGGGAGATGAAAAATTGGCTCAGCAGTTGTACATGATTCTGTTCTAATGCTGATAAGAGGGTGAGGCATTTGGAAATGGGTAGTCAGTGTGCCAGAAGATGCAAGCAGGTACGATATATGGGTTGGAAAACCTACCTCAATGCAGGGATGAGTGATTCCACTGTAGTCCAAATTGTACCTTTATCCACACTACTCCATCAAAGATTGAAATACTGCTAGTTTTCCGGTGTAAACAAGTGTACTGGTAGGGTCTGTAGTTGCTAGCTATGCAGCAATAAACTATAGGGCATGAAAATGAACATGGAGAATGAAAATGAACATGGAGAATGAAGTGACAAGGTTTTATTTGGGCATTATGAATAGGAGGAAGTTCTAAGAATATTAGAGAACATTTTGTGATCCATGCAGCCTTCATCTTAATCATTGTGAGTCATGTCAATTGACAAATGTTTTTCTCTTCTAGCTGCTGAGATGCTTGAACCACCTCACTCCTCGGGGTCAATTGGCTCTGGTAAGCTTCTTTCACACCAGTCTTAGGGTACTTTAACACTAAATTGGTTTGGAGTGACTTTTCAGAACTGTGGCATGTTTTCCCCCCTTTAGTTCGGTTTGTTTGGACTGGTGTGAACCAGGGCTGTGACTATACCAGTGTCGCAATATTTTTTCCCATGGCAAAAATTAAAACAAAGCAGAACAAGCTCTTTGGTCCTTTAATAATCTGCTGTATGTAAAATATTGTGTGCTATAGCTAGTGTTGAGCGACTAGTGCATTTTGAGGTTTATGTTAGATTATAAAAATAAATCACAAATCGGGGTGTAATTTTTTTAAACATGTGGGTTGAATGCTGTAAAACAGAATAAAACAATTGAAGTCCCATGATGGTAGTGACTGCCCATTTACTTATTACCCATTTACTTATTACTTACTTACTTATTCACTATATCATTTATTCACTTGAATAAAATATTTAAATTGTGTATTACATTTGTTTTATTTGACTTTATTTAATTCCAAGTCAGCATCTCATTTCTATAGAGCTATGCTGTCTGGCAAAATCACAATTTTGTATACTGAACAAAAATATAAATGCAATGATTTTACTGAGTTACAGTTCATATAAGGAAATCAATCAATTTAAACAAATTCATTAGGCCCTAATCTATGGATTTCACATGACTGGCCAGGAGTGCAACCATGGGTGGGCCTGGGAGGGCACAGGCCCACCTACCTGGGAGCCAAGCCAATCAGAATGGGTTTTCCCCACAAGGGCTTTATTGCAGACAAATACTCATCAGTTTCATCAGATGTCCGGGAGGCTGGTCTCAGACAATCCCGCAGTTGAAGAAGCCGGATGTGGAGGTCTTGGCCTGGCGTGGTTACACGTGATCTGCGGTTATGATGCCGGTTGGACGTGTACTGCCTAATTCTCTAAAATGACATTGGAGGTGGCTTATGGTAGAGAAAGGAACATTCAGTTATCTGGCAACAGCTCTGGTGGACATTTATGCAGTCAGCATGCCAATTGCACACTCCCTCAACTTGAAACATCTGTGGCATTGTGTTGTGTGCCAAAACTGAACATTTTAGTGGCCTTTTATTGTTCCCAGCACAAGTTGCACCTGTGTAATGATCATGCTGTTTAATCCGTGTCTTGATATGCCACACCTGTCAGATGGATGGATTATCTTTACAAAGGAGAAATGTTCACCAATAGGGATGTAAACAACTTTGTGCCCAAAATGTGAGATTTTTTTGTTGTTGTGTGTATTGAAAAATTCTGGGGTCTTTCATTTCAGCTCATTAAACATGGCACCAACACTTTACTGAACAAAAATACAAAATGCAACATGTAAAGTAAATAAGTCATACTTTTATGACTGCTGAATACCAACTATCAATCACTTAGATCATGTATTTTCAGGTAAATGCCTCGTGAAGCAACAGCTGCTCTCTCACCTCACGATTGAGCATTGTTCTATTCCGTGGCGGTCATAAAAAACGCAGATTGGACAAGTACCCTAATAAATATTATATACACTGCTCAAAAAAATAAAGGGAACACTTAAACAACACAATGTATCTCCAAGTCAATCACACTTCTGTGAAATCAAACTGTCCACTTAGGAAGCAACACTGATTGACAATAAATTTCACATGCTGTTGTGCAAATGGAATAGACAACAGGTGGAAATTTATAGGCAATTAGCAAGCCACCCCCAATAAAGGAGTGGTTCTGCAGGTGGTGACCACAGACCACTTCTCAGTTCCTATGCTTCCTGGCTGATGTTTTGGTCACTTTTGAATGCTACAACCCACACAAGTGGCTCAGGTAGTGCAGCTCATCCAGGATGGCACATCAATGCGAGCTGTGGCAAGAAGGTTTGCTGTGTCTGTCAGCGTAGTGTCCAGAGCATGGAGGCGCTACCAGGAGACAGGCCAGTACATCAGGAGACGTGGAGGAGGCCGTAGGAGGGCAACAACCCAGCAGCAGGACCGCTACCTCCGCCTTTGTGCAAGGAGGAGCACTGCCAGAGCCCTGCAAAATGACCTCCAGCAGGCCACAAATGTGCATGTGTCTGCTCAAACGGTCAGAAACAGACTCCATGAGGGCCCGACGTCCACAGATGGGGGTTGTGCTTACAGCCCAACACCGTGCAGGACGTTTGGCATTTGCCAGAGAACACCAAGATTGGCAAATTCGCCACTGGCGCCCTGTGCTCTTCACAGATGAAAGCAGGTTCACACTGAGCACATGTGACAGACGTGACAGAGTCTGGAGACACCGTGGAGAACGTTCTGCTGCCTGCAACATCCTCCAGCATGACCGGTTTGGCGGTGGGTCAGTCATGGTGTGGGGTGGCATTTCTTTGGGGGGCCGCACAGCCCTCCATGTGCTCGCCAGAGGTAGCCTGACTGCCATTAGGTACCGAGATGAGATCCTCAGACCCCTTGTGAGACCATATGCTGGTGCGGTTGGCCCTGGGTTCCTCCTAATGCAAGACAATGCTAGACCTCATGTGCCTGGAGTGTGTCAGCAGTTCCTGCAAGAGGAAGGCATTGATGCTATGGACTGGCCCGCCCGTTCCCCAGACCTG
Organism: Salvelinus alpinus; assembly: GCF_045679555.1. NCBI lineage: Eukaryota > Metazoa > Chordata > Actinopteri > Salmoniformes > Salmonidae > Salvelinus > Salvelinus alpinus. Next base: position 20,650,008 of record NC_092114.1, on the reverse strand, counting down.
AATCCAATTGAGCACATCTGGGACATCATGTCTCGCTCCATCCACCAACTCCACGTTGCACCACAGACTGTCCAGGAGTTGGCGGATGCTTTAGTCAAGGTCTGGGAGGAGATCCCTCAGGAGACCATCCGCCACCTCATCAGGAGCATGCCCAGGCGTTGTAGGGAGGTCATACAGGCACGTGGAGGCCACACACACTACTGAGCCTCATTTTGACTTGTTTTAAGAACATTACATCAAAGTTGGATCAGCCTGTAGTGTGGTTTTCCACTTTAATTTTGAGCTTTGAATGTTTCTTCAAGGGCAGTCCAAAAAATAAGTTAATTAGTTACCAGACTCAGAAATTGCAGACCAAATAAATTCTTCAGAGTTCAAGTAACAGACACATCTCAACATCAACTGTTCAAAGGAGACTGCGTGAATCAGGCCTTCATGGTAAAATTGCTGCAAAGAAACCACTACTAAAGGACACCAATGATAAGAGACTTGCTTGGGCCAAGAAATGCGAGCAATGGACATTAGACCGGTGGAAATCTGTCCTTTTGGTCTGATGAGTCCAAATTTGAGATTTTTGGTTCCAACCGCCATGTCTTTGTGAGACGCAGAGTGGGTGAACGGCGGATCTCTGCATGTGTGGTTCCCACTGAAGCATGGAGGTGGGGGGGGTGCTTTGCTGGTGACACTGTGATTTATTTAGAATTCAAGGCATACTTAACCAGCATGGCTTCCACAGCATTCTGCAGCAATACGCCATCCCATCTGGTTTGCATGTAGTGGGACTATCATTTGTTTATCAACAGGACAATGACCCAACATACTCCCACGCTGTGTAAGGGCTATTTGACCAAGAAGGAGAATGATGGAGTGCTGCATCAGATGCTCCTGCCTCCACAATCACTTGACCTCAACCAAATTGAGATGGTTTGGGATGAGTTGGACCACAGAGTGAAGGAAAAGCAGGCAACAAGTGCTTAGCATATGTGGGAACTCCAAGACTGTTGGGAAAGCATTCCAGGTGAAGTTGGTTGAGAGAATGCCAAGAGTGCGAAGCTGTCAAGGCAAAGGGTGGCTACTTTGAAGAATCTCAAATATACCATATTTTGATTTGTTTAACACTTTTTTGTTGTTGGTTACTACACGATTCAATGTGTGTTATTTCATATTTTTGATGCCTTCACTATTCTACAATGTGGAAAATAATGTAAAAATAAAGAAACCCTTGAATGAGTAGGTGTGTCCATACTTTTGACTGATACTGTATGTGTGAAAACACCCTTAAGGTTACTACAAGCTTCATTCCGTTGATCTACTCGCTTGCGTGCCCAGGGGTGGAGTGGGATTTTTGGAGCAGCGGACAGCTTTTGGTAACATGATGTCCCGCTACCATTTACAAGGGGGCGATGTGAAAGCAAGGAAAAGTAGCCTGCCCTTGGTAGCCTTTAGAGCTTCCCACATCTTTAAATGTCTTGATTCTGGCAGGCAAAGGAAATTGGATATAAAATAGGGCAAGTATAACTGTGGGAATCAATTAGGTAGTGTTTACCGGCAAGAAACGCTGGACAACAGCTGACTGCACTGGAGCACATCGGCCATGTCCGAAATCTGTCTTGCCTGCTACTTACTAAAATTACATACTGTGTACTAATTTTACTGCATCCTATTAAGAACTAATGCAGTAGGTAACATATGAAGATACTAGGCTCACCCATCCTGAGAATGCGTCATGTAATGCACAACTTTTGATTCCTGCCATTGGGTACAGGGCGTCCCCTTATCTGATTATCAGCTGTTGTCAAACAGACTCAGGAATAACGATTCTCTTCTTCAAAAGTGTGCAGTGAATTGTAATAGATGAGCCAAAATGAGTAGAACATCGACGCATTTAAAGCATACTCAATTTAAAGATTCACATACTATAAAAAAAAAAAAATAATCGCATTCCTAAAATACCTATTTAGAACGCAAGTCAGGTCGTGTCCGAATAACCATTATTTTCCAAAGGGACTTGTTTTACATCATATGTCCCGAATTTCAGTGGTCTGATATCCCCTTCTCTACCTATTACAACAAAGCTGGTTATCACGTGGGATGCCAGTTATTCTTAGACATGCTGATTAGAAGTTGAAAATTTGACCCTCTCGTCATAGAAGCTTAGCTATCTGAGGAAACACACATAATCCCTAGGATTAACAGACCGCTAAAGAAAAGACTGACTTTGAACCAGTTTTGCCAAGGCAGCAGCTAGTCTTCCTGGGGTCCAGCAAAATTAAGGCAGTTATATACATTACATTTCATAACTTCACAACACATTAAGTGTGTGCTCTCAGGCCACTACTCCAATACGAAATCCATGTGGGTGTGAGTTATCGTGTGTGTGTCTCTTCACAGTCCTCAGTGTTCAATAAGTTGTCCCAACTTGGTCAGGGCTCACCAACCAAATAGTTCAAGCATGGAAGTCAAATGCTTTGAACATCCAACTATTCAAATTCTAAAAAATAATATTCTAGAACAATCTTGTTGTGCGTTAGCGCAAACAGGGTGTCTTGCTAACTTGTGATAATGAACATAGGAGTTGGAAAAACTGCACAAACACATCTGGGACTAGGCACAATCCATTCCATCTGTACAGTTATTAACTTGTTCGTTTGTTTGCTTCCTACCCCTGACCCCTCTGATCCAGATCCCCCATCTCCCCCAGTGCCAGAGTATGTGTTCAAACCCCCCTCGCGGCCAGACTTTGGCACCATGGGCAGGACAATCAAACTGCAGGCCAACTTCTTTGAGATGGAGATCCCCAAACTGGAGGTCTACCACTACGACATCGACATCAAGCCAGAGAAATGCCCCAGAAGGGTCAACCGGTATGGAACCGTTTTATTTGGTTTACAGGCTTTCACCTGAGTATTCAATTATCTAGTTAGAAGTTGCCAAAGTTCCAGAGTATATCTAAGTATTTTTTTAACCTCCCGCTTTGGGCTGGTGGTGTTAATGTGTAGTTCATAAAATTGTTTTACCACAATTAGCCACGAAATCCCTAGTTTGAAAGAGACTGTTTTTCTGGAAGCTGTGCTGCGCCATTTTTCCCATGTGAGCTAGGGATGGGCATGAGTAATCGAGTACTTGAACGGACGTCAAAACTTTACCTTTAACCAGAGATGATGATATATATATATATTTTTTAAAGCAAAAAAGCTGTACAACTATTTGGTGTATTTTCTTTTTTCTTGAAGACTACGTTAATTTGCTTTTACTCTAGAGTTCCATTTGTACATATGCATTTGGGCAACACATCAAAAAAGAAGCCAAGTATCACACAATTCTGATCCCTAAATTCCCTTACCCTTCCATGTCTCACTTACTCAATTGCGTTCCGACTGCTCCCTCCACACATGCGTGCTGAGTGGACTTAGAGAAATAAATGCCTATTAAAGACGTATCTTACTGATGGGATACACAAGCTACATTCCTTGCCAAATGATGACAGTTTCATCACAAATTCAAAATGGACTGGCTGACTGAAGGTGGGAAATATGTGTTAAAATAATGAGCTGAAATTTTGGAACAATTGCACAATTTTCTGCGTGGGGTCTTAGCGGTTGTCACTAGTTATAGCGATTGACGTTGTGCCTGTTGTATGTAACCGACCGGCTCGATTCAGTCCTATGTAGCAAAATTTGAAATTGTATTATTATTATTTTTTTATTTTTTTTACATTGGATAAAAGTAGAGACTCGGCTAGAAAATGGTATGTCACACTACAGTTGAGGAACAATTGAAAAGTAATTCTGCTTTGAAAGTTGATAAACTTGTAACCCCACTTTTGAGAATGGCCCTTGAATGTCTTGGTACACCTACTGGAGAGCTCTTTGTCTACACTCATTCAGCATCGTTCACACCCTTAAGCCATAGCCCCACCCAACTTTTTAAGGATTCACATGTGAGGCCATGTGCTAAACAGTGAGTACGGTCGTGTACTAAACCACCAAAGCTTTCATAGCTTACGGTTGTGAGTGACAAAATAAAAGCAGGGCATTTTACCAGATCATTTTAGAACTTGGACACTGTCTCGTTGGCTTAATGTTATATCGTAATTTGACTTTGGTTCTGGTCATTATGTTCTTCACATTTAGTCTCTGGTAAACACACTATCAAATCCCAAGTTTATTTGTCACATACACAGGATACAGAAGGTGTAAACAGTACAGTGAAATGGTTACTTGCATAAAGGAGTCTTAAAAAAATATTGTGTAGCTAGCTAAATGATGAACCATAATCCCAACTCATAACGTTACCACCCTGCATGAATCTACAGGTAGCTAAACGCTAACCAACTAGGTTCAATGTTAGCTAGCTAACATTAGGCTATTGCTAGCAATGTAAATGTCTTTGAGATAAGAATAATATACATACACGTAACATTAGCCAACGTTGGCTGGCTCTCTCGCTAGCTATCTAACTGTATGCTTTAACTTGCAATGAGAACTACTTTTGGACAAAATTAGAAACGTATAATATATTAAATTGTAGCTAGCTAGACTCTTACCCGTATACACAAATTAACACTTCTCCCTCTGTCATGGATGCCATGGTTGCCTTCGTTTGAAGATGTAATCCAGAGATGTGTTTTATACAACAGCTTTCTGTGTTCTATTTTCAACTCCCTTGTAATCAAACGCCTACATTTTTCTCCGTAGCTATCATACTCTTGCTTCCAACAGGCATTCTACTGATTTCAAAACTCGGTCCTCCAGAAAGTGGAGAGCTATCATTCAAAATCTGCGTTAGAAAGGATTACCTACACATATTAAGCAGCTCATTATAGACCGAAGCGTGCTACATGGCAGACCAATCCGAACTCATCTCGGCATGTCCAATCCATTATCTCAGCCAATCATGGAAAGCGGGAAGGTTCCTGTTTTCTCCGTGGCTAAACCAACTAGGCTCATAATTTAACAATTGTGTTCGTATTTACAGATGGCATACAAGTTTGTTAATAAGGCACATGAAAGTTCACGTTCCAGAAGGCATTTCTGCCAAACGCATTTTGCAAAAAAAATAATGTTAATGCTCAAATGCCTCTCCTGTGAAGTAGTGATGCGCAACATTCACCTAGTTTCCTGAAACGTGTCACATATCATGAAAACCAAAAGGAAAATGTTTGTCTTAGTATAAGGTTAGCAGTGTGGTTTAGGGTTAGGTTTAACATCTGATTTTTAAGAAGAGAAATTGTAGAAACAGTTGGGGTTTATGACTTTGTGGCTGTGGTAACCAGTGACGATCCTAGTCTGCGAACTGCTAGTGCCATTTACAATTGATTAGCCTAGGCTATAAACCCACTAAATATAGACAGGTTCCAGACTGAAAATATGAAAAAACATTAGTTTGATAAAGACAAAGATCAAATACGTTATGCATAGGTCTAATCACCAAACGGATGTCGTGGCCACAATTCATCCCCATGCAATGTTCATTGTGGAATTGTTAATCCGTTTAGAAAACTCGAAAGAACAGAATAAACTAAATCAAACGTCAATATCGAAAAGACCGATTTTTGGTTTGTAACCCTGAAATGTCTTTCAACTTTCCAAATTGAGCCCCCTTTCAAATGATCACTCTTTGAGAATAACTGTTCCCGATGCACATCACTTCTGTTATATGACATAGTACACAGTCCTATTTTATAGCATAAAAACTGTTGATAACGTCTCATATGCTCCATTTTTGTTCTTCTCAGTGAAATTGTGGAGCACATGGTACAGCACTTTAAAACGCAGATCTTTGGGGATCGAAAGCCAGTGTATGACGGGAGGAAGAATCTCTACACAGCCATGCCCTTACCCATAGGGAGGGAAAAAGTATGTCTCCCCATCTGACCTGAGGTGTCGGTGATGTAATTGTGATGTTATGGGACTATCGATGTGATTACATGCAATGTGATACTGTATTAATGACATCCATGATATTGGATGGAGAGTGGTTTTACCTTGTGTATAGGATACATATTCCATGTAAGGTCTTGACTTGCCTGGTGATATGAAAAATATATTTTATTAAGCTTTTTGATGCTTTGACTGGGTAGTCATGCCAATTTTAAACACACTAAAACACCTGTACACGCACACTCACAGGTGGAGCTGGAAGTGACCATCCCAGGCGAGGGGAAGGACAGGAGCTTCAAAGTGGCCATAAAGTGGGTGTCCTGCGTCAGTTTGCAAGCTCTTCAAGAAGCCCTTTCGGGACGACTGCCAAACATCCCCTTCGAGACCATCCAGGCCCTGGATGTGGTCATGAGACATTTGCCCTCTATGAGGTCAGTCTTTTCCCCTTGAAAACGACCAGTATATTTTCGCTAAGTAAAATTGGTATTTAATGGTGGTATTTAGAGTTGCATACAACATTTTCAGACAAAATTTGCAAATAGGCTAAGCATTACCATGTCTGCTATAATACATTGGTCCACATACTTAATGACCCTCAAGTAATTTCTTCAATCTTTCTCTCAAATCACTGTTTTCTCTATACCTATGTACACACCATTTACATCTAGTGTATTTGGCTATGTTTATTCAAATTCCTCTGTCAGGCTCCTTGTAAAGGCAGATTCTGTTGAGACTGAGGTGAATCACATTGTTGTCTTCCCACCCTCTTCCACCAGGTACACCCCCGTCGGACGTTCTTTCTTCACCCCTTCAGAGGGATGCTCTAACCCCCTTGGCGGGGGTAGGGAGGTCTGGTTTGGGTTCCACCAATCAGTCAGGCCTTCCCTGTGGAAGATGATGCTAAACATTGATGGTAGGTTTCACACAGGAAATGCTTGCGTCCCAAATGGCACCCTATTCCCTAAATCGTAGGGAGTGTGTCAGACTAGAGTACGTCTCTGTGTAGGGTGTGTGACTGGAAGGAGGATAGAATCTCATTCCATGGTATGTTACAGGCAGTAAATAGATTTAATTCTTCCTAAAGTGCTGATTGGGTAGTGCTTGTACTTTTGAGGTGATGCCATAGGTCCTAAAAAGGTAAACCCAACTAATTATCCTCAATCGAGTGCAACCTACATAATCGTAAGTTACAGTATGTATTTGGAAGCCGGAGGATAGGTCTGTGAATCTCATCGCTGTGCTTGGTGTTTTGTTCCAGTGTCTGCCACCGCGTTCTACAAGGCTCAGCCTGTGATTGAGTTCATGTGTGAGGTTTTGGATTTCAAAAGCATTGAAGAACAACAGAAGCCCTTAACCGACTCCCAGAGAGTAAAGTTTACCAAGGAAATCAAAGGTAATCATTCATTACCAGGTAATCAATAGTTGCGTTGGGTTGGTTGTTTTGTCTGTCTGAGTGGAAATGCTTTAATACTTATACCCAACAATTCTGTATTATTATAATAATAATAAATATTGATATCTATTTGTGTATTGAAGTAAAATCTGATTTGAACTGTTATTTCAAAGTAGAATGTGATAAAATAGGAAAATGTTATTGTTCACAGTATGTGTGAATCTGACCATTGTTTTGCCGTTGTGATTCTCAGGTCTGAAGGTTGAGATCACTCACTGTGGTCAGATGAAAAGGAAGTACAGAGTATGTAATGTTACCAGAAGACCAGCCAGCCACCAGACGTAAGAAAGAACACCATAAAAGATTCACAACTACTGCCTCAATTCCTTTAGTATCTTGTGACATAACCAGGAATGGTTTGCATAGGGATGTAAAACAAAAAAAACTGCTTAACACATCTTTCATGCGCAGATTTAAGAGCAGTTACCAATCAGGACAAACAGAAATCCCCACTTGGGATCTGGAATATCTTTGAAAATCCAATCAAACATTTTTTTCTTTATTTCTCTCATCTGCTTGACCTCAGGTTTCCTCTGCAGCAGGAGAATGGCCAGACCATAGAATGCACAGTAGCACAGTACTTCAAAGACAAGTACAAACTCATACTACGCTACCCCCACCTCCCCTGTCTACAGGTTGGACAGGAGCAGAAACACACCTACCTCCCCCTTGAGGTCAGTCTGCAGTCTCCCCTCACAACCTCAGATGGTTTACTGCTGGGTTCAAATTGTTACAAAGAATGAGGTCCCTGGCGGTATTATAGAAACTCCAGTTTGCCATTGAAACAGTGAAAATGCCTTGTATCTCTAGGGTATGGGAGATTAATCTCCTGGTCGATGATGCCTTCTTAATGTGTCCTTGAGGGTATTAATAAAGTTGTATGTGTCCAGGTATGCAACATAGTAGCTGGCCAGCGGTGCATCAAGAAGCTGACAGACAATCAGACGTCCACTATGATCCGTGCCACAGCCCGATCGGCACCCGACCGCCAGGAAGAGATCAGCAAACTGGTAAAGTTACTGTTACTGGAATGAACTCCAGCACTGAGTGTCTGAAAGCTGCTTTTTTGCACTTAAAGTATGTATTTGGTTGTAACTGAATGTACAATGACTGAAATGCTGTTATTGAACCATTGGTGGCCTGACCATATGCAAATTATTTATTTCAGTCTTTCTGAAGTCCTAGTGTATACTAATCCCCTCTGAATTATTACCACTGAACCTTTACCCTTTTCAGATGAGAAGTGCCAACTTTAACAATGATCCTTACGTGCGTGAGTTTGGGGTGATGGTGAGGGATGAGATGACCGAGGTGAATGGCCGAGTCCTCCAGGCCCCATCTATCCTCTACGGAGGGCGGGTAGGTTTCTGCCATTTAAGCTGGATTGACTGATTAGGTAATTCAAAACCACTTGTTGCCTCTGATGCGTAAGAACAGTGCACTGATGAACCACAGTTCTGTAGGTATATTATGCAAAAATAAACTTGGTACTGAGCTTTTTGGAGTGTTAACGTTATATCATTTGTGTTTTGAATGTGAGACATATCCCAGTTGGGTGTAATTGTCTTTAAAAAAATGTAACGCTTAACCTGTGTAGACTTTACTTTTTTTAATTTATTTTTTGCCACAAGCTAGGTTTCCATCCAATTTGCAACAGATTTTCATGCAAATATTTTTAACATTGCATTTTCAATCAAACTGACTTTTTGCAGATAAAAGGCTATGGATGATGAAGTAGTGCACATAAAAATAACTTTTGCTATTAAATTCCCATGTACCGAATGAAAAATGCAAGTTAAATAGGTTTCCATCGCATTTTCAACTCAACAGTTTGTGACAAAACCATCAGTAGTGTTATATAGAGAATGTGCCCACTCTCTTGGTACATGCTCTCTAGCCAACAGCGGGCAGATAGTGTGGGTAGGCTACCTACATGAGATTATTATGGATAAGAGCCATATTTGTATCTGTCTAACAGCAGCCAAGCATCGATCATCATGTCACCAGAATAAGACTCAATATGTATTGGAAGGAGCATCAAGCTCATCACCTTGCACTTTCATCACCCTGTGAAGTTCATCATAACTTATTTCATCTGTAGACTAATAATTAATAAACTGCAGTGTAGTGGGAGGATCACAGAACATATCATCGTGTGACTCCAAGTTCGCTTCGATAGGATGATGGTTATATCAATATTTGCGCATAAAGGTGTTTCCACCGCCATTTCTTAGACACAAAAAGATCCAACCGTGTCGAACTAACAAATTGTCTGTTGGCATTTATAAAATTGTACTGGTATTTTATGTTTCCATTAGTCTAGTCGTGACTTTTTTTTCATGCGTCAGGTAATTCATCCGCATGAAATGGTTGGCTGGAAGAGTGGTTACAGACAACTATTTGTTTCTGACCCTTACCTCTTCTCCCTTTTACTCAAGCAGAATAAAGCAATAGCAACTCCCATCCAGGGAGTGTGGGACATGAGGAACAAGCAGTTCCACACTGGCATAGAGATCAAGGTGTGGGCCATCGCCTGCTTCGCCCCACAGAGACAGTGTACTGAACTCCTGCTCAAGTAAGAACTGCATCTGCAAGGATGAGGATCTTTTAAGTTATTGTTGCAGAAATCTTGATAGTATTAAAAACCAGTCATTTCTTCTACCAATTCCTTGATGGTATTAAAAACATTCATTACTTCTACACATTCCTTGCATGTTTGCCCTTTATGATTTCCATATTTTCTGAATCTGATTAACATATTTTAGGACTATTGTTTCCCCATCTAACCCCTGATAAACCTGTTTCTCTCAGGGCGTTTACAGACCAGCTGCGTAAGATTTCTCGTGACGCGGGGATGCCCATCCAGGGCCAACCCTGTTTCTGTAAGTACGCCCAGGGGGCGGACAGCGTGGAGCCCATGTTCAAACATCTCAAGTACACCTATCAAGGCTTGCAACTGGTGGTGGTCATCCTGCCTGGGAAGACGCCTGTCTATGGTGAGGAAAGTGAATAGTATGTTCCTAAGTGAATGGCTGTCTCCTGTTTTTATAGATTAACCTGTAAACCCTCTTGGTTCAGCTAGAACGCTGTGCTCTAAAAGGGCTTTTGTTATTTTTCCTGGATCATCTTTCCAACTGTATCAAATCTCATATGTAGACTTTCTAACACACACACACACACACCGCTAGCTGTATATCTCTCCTGTTGCGCTGACATGGCCTGTCTCCCTCCCTCCCTGTGTGGTGTAGCTGAGGTGAAGCGTGTTGGTGACACGGTGCTGGGCATGGCCACCCAGTGTGTCCAGGTGAAGAACGTTCAGAAGACCACTCCCCAGACCCTCTCTAACCTCTGCCTGAAGATCAACGTCAAGCTGGGCGGGGTCAACAACATCCTCCTCCCACAGGGCAGGTCAGTGTAGAACCTCTCTCATTAACATGGGCATGAGTACTTGCTGGTTGTTGTCATCAATCAAATGGAGTGTTGTACATTTGTTCAAAATGTATAAACCGTTATACATTTGTCCATGACATCTGAGACTGGTGGCTTGTTTCAACATGCTCATTCACCTATACATCCACATGCAGGGCTCAAAGCTTTTTTACCAGGAGCACGTGTGTGCTTAAGTTGAAAAATATAGGCACACACAAAGGAATTTAGGAGCACAGTGAAAAATATTTGCGGTAATAAGGCTAGAATCCTTAAGTATTATAGGCGCACTGGTGCTCCTAAATATAAATTACAGGTTGCACTGCAAAATATTTTGGCGCCTATGCAAGTGAAATGGTTGCACTGTAGAGCCATGACATGCCGTAAATGAGATTAATTTGTTTAAACTATAATGTTTCCGTCCATTCTTCTGTTCACACTTCTTCTCTAAGGATGGTTCTGGTTAATCTTGTGGGTGTCTATTCTTCCCAGGCCCCTGGTGTTCCAGCAGCCAGTCATCTTCCTGGGTGCTGACGTCACTCACCCTCCTGCTGGAGACGGGAAGAAACCCTCCATCGCAGCAGTAAGTCAGACAGACCAGACTCTCCATAGGGCCTTGTGTCAACTACCAGGGAATGTAGGGGTGCATCTCAATAGTGTACAGTAGTTTATTTTACTATACCCACAACCATGTTCTGCTAGGGAGGCAGGGTGCATCTCAATAGTCTACTGTGGTTTCCTATACTATGTCAAACATCACCATCTGAAATGGTGGAAGCAATGGCACTGATAGTCTAAGGTCTAGGGGTGAATGTCAATAGTCTACTGTGGTTTATTTGACTATGTCCAACATCATCTAAAATGGAGAGGACTAAGGAAAACTATAGTCTACCACTCCACCTAGCTCACTGATGGGCTTTCACCTGACTAGCAAAAAATCTCCTAAGTGTGACCTGTGCTTCCTCAGACGTGATTCTTCATGATTAATCAGCAATTCCTGCTTATCTAGCCATCCTCCATTCACATATAATTGAGATTGACCTATACCCTTAGCCAAAATCCCTGATGTGTAATTTTGTCCAGATCACATCCCTGGTCCTCTTTTCTAGGTGGTGGGGAGCATGGATGCCCACCCCAGCCGCTACTGTGCCACGGTGCGGGTACAGCAGCATCGCCAGGACATCATCCAGGACCTGGCCACAATGGTCAGAGAGCTGCTTATCCAGTTCTACAAGTCCACCCGTTTCAAGCCCACCCGGATCATCTACTACCGCGACGGCATATCTGAGGGCCAGTTCAACCAGGTTAGACTTGAGGTAGACTTGAGGAAATAGGATTTCAATTCAATTGCATGATCTGTAATTGTACTGTACAAACCGTGGGGCGTGAGTAAAAAAATATATTTTTGGGTTTTGTATTGGTTTCTGTTTATTGGTTACTGTTCCAATTTAATTCTGACTGCCCGGTCTTTGTCTTTACCGAGATCAAATCAGATATTTTGGTTGTTTGGGAGTTAATTTGTAATTGTTCCTTTTTGGTTTGCACTGCTGTGTTTCTATTGGTTACCGTTCTGACTCCTTGTTTTGAACTGGTATAAATGGACCTGCTGTCGTTTTGGTGTTTATCCAGGTGCTCCAACATGAGTTACTGGCGATCCGTGAGGCCTGCATCAAGCTGGAGAAGGACTACCAGCCCGGTATCACCTTCGTGGTGGTGCAGAAGAGACACCACACTCGACTGTTCTGCATGGACAGAAACGAGAGGGTTTGTAATCTCTCCAATTCATACTGACCACTATTACTGTAAAATAAATGTGCATATTAAATTCCTACATTGGGATATTATATGATTCCTAATGTGTTTTGTTCAGGTTGGTAAGAGTGGCAACATCCCTGCCGGCACCACAGTGGACACCAAAATCACTCACCCATCGGAGTTTGACTTCTATCTGTGTAGCCATGCTGGCATTCAGGTAAGAACCAGCCAGCATCCAGGGGTGCATCCCAAATGGCACCCTATTCCCTATATAGGGTACTACTTTGTGTGCACTATATGGGAATAGGGTACAATGTCTGACACAACCCAGGACACTATAGAGCTAGGTCGTGGAGAATGGACCCACCGCCAGCTTTACTAATATAATGTGCTTTTGAGAGAATCGAATTGTAGTTTCTCTGCTCTAAATGTTTTTATAATTGGGACTTTTCAAATGTCTAGATGTTGGTTATAGTAGAGCCAAAAAGTAAATGACTAATCAATTTACAATAAACATTTATATAATTTGTAATTCCCCTCAGGGGACCAGCCGACCATCCCACTACCACGTGCTGTGGGACGACAACCATTTCACCTCAGACGAGCTGCAGGTACTGACCTACCAGCTGTGCCACACCTATGTGCGCTGCACCCGCTCCGTGTCCATCCCAGCACCGGCCTACTACGCCCACCTGGTGGCATTCCGTGCCCGCTACCACCTGGTGGACAAAGAGCACGACAGGTAAGAGACATCACCATGTCTGCTGTAGACCATGGCCCTGTTCTGATACCACCTGGTGGACAAGGAGCACGACAGGTAAGAGACATCACCATGTCTGCTGTAGACCATGGTCCTGTTCTGATACCCTATTAAAGTAACTGATATTTCCATCATCACTGCACCATTCAAATTGTGGTAGATGAGTGATTACCAGAAGGTGATGAAGGAAGGTCTTTTTAATATATATATTTTTTTGAAGAATTCACTAACTCTTTCCCCTGTGATCATTCCAGTGCGGAGGGCAGTCACACGTCGGGACAGAGCAACGGGCGTGACCAGCAGGCCTTGGCCAAGGCAGTTCAGATTCACCAGGACACACTGCGCACAATGTACTTCGCCTGAAGCGCCAAGCCTGGGCACCGGGGTCGGCAGGGGTGAGACAGACCCCACAGGGAAGAAGCCTTCACTCCTCCCACCTAACCCCCTTACTGTGTCAGGTGTGGGCATCAGTGGGTTTGTGCCGTCTATCGTCTCTCCTCACCAGTAAGGGGGCATGATAAGTGTCATCCCAAACAAATTGGAATGGTTTCTTTTCCAAAATGTCCACAATTGTTTTCAAACCCACACATGCAAAACCACTTTATTCCCCTCTCCCTGGCCTTACCCTGGTCATTATTAGGCAGTAGTATGTAAAATGATTCCTCAGAAATCGTTTGTGGTGGGGTGGACTCGTTTATTTGACATGTTGTACATTTTGTTTGTATTTGTAAATTAGTAGTTTACAGAGTTTGAGCAAAGGAAAAACTTTTATTAGGAAATACTTCTATCAAAAACTAGAGGGCAGAATCCTCACACTTTGATTGTTTAGAATCTAGACACATGGTCACACTAAACCGTTTTCTCCATATTTTTTTTATAGGGTTAAAGGGAGGTGGGCATATCGAAGATAAGGGCCCAATAGAAGGTTTATAATGATTCTTTCTCTTCACAACTTTATTATTTATCAGCCAATCAAAGCAAAGTGCACTGACCAGATGGATACTTTGACCAGGACACAAATACTTAACATGTTGTCTTTTCATTTGTATGTACAGCTATGAATTGAACAGGCCTGTGTACAGTACCAGTCGCAGAGTATTTGTCCATCAACACTGGTGACCAACACACGTTTTTATGCTGCATCTGATGACAGCAAGCATTAGATTTTCATTAGACTTTGAAACTGTTCACACTTATTTTTAATCAAGACCTATACAAATTAGTAATATGAAATCTAAACTGTCGGCAATTGTCGCTCTCTTGCCTTTTTTACTTGGACTGAGTCGTTTTGTCAATCTATGGTCAGTGTTGCAAGAGAAACTTACTAATAGAATGGGACTGGTTCCCAACAGACACCTTTTTATGTTCTCTGAGCCTTGTTACATGTTAAGACATCTACATTAGGGGGGAGG